>NC_022727.1:0-15784 GCF_037042655.1 Diuraphis noxia | reverse complement strand
TTTTAATATTGTTTAATAAAAAAATGTTTATTGGTTTATACTAATATTGGTAAAATTACCAATAAATTTTTTAAAAAAAAATGTTTTAGTGAGGCATGACGTTTCTAATTGTCTAAAAAGGGGGGCGTAGCCCTCCTTTAAAAAAAAAAGAAAGAAGAAAGAGTATATAGAGGATTTATTAATATATATAGTAGTATACATATATAGACTTCTTATGTATATAGTATATATATATAATACATATATATATCTATATAGCTTATATATTATATATATATATATATATATATATAAATCCTTATATGATATTACTTATCTATACATCTAATATATATATATATATTTATATATAAATCCTTATATGAATATATACATATATTAATTGTATATATATATATAAGGGATGAGATAATTTGGGATAATTTTGCTATTTTTACTTAATTTAAGTTTTTTATTTAAATTAAATTATAAAAATAAGTATTAATATTTATTAAAATTATTTAAAAATAAATAATTAAATTTTAGTTAAGATTATTAAATTTTGTATTAATTAATATTTAATTTTATTAAAATTATTGGATTTTTTTACTTTATTAATAAAATTAATAATTTTAAAAATAATATTAATTATTTTAAAAATATAAAACCGTATAATTATTATTTTATATATAAATATAATTTATTTTATTATAAAATTTTATTTAATTAAAAAAATACATGAAATTTTTTTATTGTTAATAAATTCTTAAAGAATATTAATAATTCTCAGTATTAAATATTAAATATTAAAGAAATTTAGATTTAATTATTAATTTTAGTATAAACTAAATATGTGCCAGCAGTTGCGGTTAAACATAATATACAAATAAAATAGTTTGGTTATTAGTATTTAAATATTATTTATAATTTAATTTTTTTTAATAAAGTAAAATTTAATTAAGATTTATGATTATAATTATTTTATTCTATTAAATTTTATTTAAAACTAGGATTAGATACCCTATTATAAAAATTTAAATTAATTTACTAAAAAATTAATAGTTATGTTCTTTAAATTTAAAAAATTTGGCGGTATTTTAGTCTTATTAGAGGAACCTGTTTTTTAATTGATAATCCACGATTAATTTTACTTATTTTAATTAATTCATATATCGCTGTCATGAATATATTAAAAAATTTATTTTCTTTATTTATTATTATAGTTTATGTTAAGTCAAGATGTGGTTTATAAATAAGTTAATAATGGGTTACATTAAATTTTATTTTTGGATTTAAAATGAAAATTATAATGAAATTGGATTTAATAGTAAATTTATTTATTTAATTAATATGAATATAGATCTAAAATATGTACATATTGCCCGTCATTCTTATTAAAAATAAGACAAGTCGTAACAAAGTAAATGTACTGGAAAGTGTATTTAGAAAGATAATTTATTAAAAATAAATATCTAAATTTAAGTATATCATTTACAATGATAAGATGTTTTAAAAACTTTATTTAAATTAAAAATATTAATATTTTTATTTATTTTTAATTTTTTATAAAAGTAATTTATTAATTTATAGTTTTAGTATTTATTAAAAATTAATTTTTAGATTTATAGTTTAATAGTATTGTGAAAGAATTATTTAAATTTTAAAAAGAATAATAATAGTACCTTTTGTATCAGGGTTAATTAAAATTTTTAATTTTTTTTTAATTTCTCAAAATTTACAGAGTTAATTTTATTATTAATTTATTGTATTATAAATATTTATAAAATAATATTAGTTTTGAAATTTAATTCGTTGTATTATATTTAGTTATTTAAGATTTAAATTTAATTTAAAATTCTAAAAGTTATAGTTATTTTTTTTATTAGTATTTTAGATTTAAATTATTTTAGGGATAAGCTTAAAATTTTTATATAATGATTTATTTATTTTAATAATTTATAGGAATAGAAATTTTTATTTAAAGTTTGTAAAAATTTATTATTTATTTAATTTTAATTTATTATAAATTTATTTATTTTTTTTATTAAATTTTATTAATTAATATTTAATTTTTAGTAATAATGATTAAATTAGTATAATTTAAATTTATAAATTATGAATTCGGCAAAAATTATTTTCATCTGTTTAACAAAAACATTGTATTAAGTTTAATTTAATATAGGATCTGCTCAATGATTTATTAAATAGCTGCAGTATTTTGACTGTGCAAAGGTAGCATAATAATTAGTCTTTTAATTGAGGACTTGTATGAAAGATTTGATGAGAAATAAACTTTATTATTTATATAATTAAAATTTTATTTTTAAGTAAAAAAGCTTAAATTATTTAAAGGGACGATAAGACCCTATAAAACTTTATAAATATTATTTTTAATTTTTTTGGATTATAAATGTTTTAATTTTAATATTTATTTTATTGGGGTGATAAAAAAATTTAATTAACTTTTTTTAAAATTTTACATTATTTAATGGATATTTGAATTAAAATTTTTAATTAAAGGAAAAAGTTACTTTAGGGATAACAGCGTAATTAATTTTTTAAGTTCAAATTTAAAAATTAGTTTGCGACCTCGATGTTGAATTAAGATTAATCTTAGGTGCAAAATTTTAAGTATTAGGTCTGTTCGACCTTTAAATTCTTACATGATTTGAGTTCAAACCGGTGTAAGCCAGGTTGGTTTCTATCTTTTAAAATTTAAATTGTTTTAGTACGAAAGGATTAAATAATTAAATTAAATTTTATTAAATGAATTAAATTAATTTAACTATTTTGGCAGATAATTGTGTTAAATTTAGAATTTAATTATATAATTTTAATTATAAATAGTAATTTTTTTATTTGTTATAGTTATTAATTTTTTATTTTTATTTTTGATAGTTTTTATAAGAGTGGCTTTTTTTACTTTATTAGAACGAAAGGTTTTAGGTTATATTCAATTACGTAAAGGTCCTAATAAATTTTTTTTAAAAGGTGTTTTACAACCAATGGGTGATGGTTTAAAATTATTTTTTAAAGAAGTTAATTATCCTAGAAATATAAATTTTTTTATTTTTATAATTTCTCCTATATTAGGTTTATTAATTTCTATTTTTTTTTGATTTATTTATCCTTATATTGGTATAAATTATATTATAGGTTTTGGTTTAATTTATATATTTTGTTGTTCAAGTTTAATAGTTTATATCTTTTTAATAGTAAGATGATCTTCTAATTCAAATTATTCAGTTTTAGGAATAATTCGTTTTATTTCTCAAATAATTTCTTATGAAGTTAGAATAATAATTATTATTATAAATTTAATATTTTTAATTAATAGTTTTAATTTAAATGATTTTTATATTTATCAAATAAATTCTAAATTTTTTTTTTTTCTTTTTTTAATTTTTATTTTATTGTTGATTAGATTTATAGCTGAAATAAATCGTTCTCCTTTTGATTTTTCTGAGGGAGAATCTGAATTAGTTTCTGGTTTTAATATTGAATTTAGAAGTATATCCTTTATTTTTATTTTTATATCTGAATATATAAGTATTATATTTATAGGAATATTATTATGTGAAATATTTTTTGGATTAATAATAAATAAGTTTTATTTAAATATTTTTATTTTAATTTTTATATTTATAGTTATTTGATTACGTGGATTTTTACCACGTTTTCGTTATGATAAATTAATATATTTAATTTGAAAGTTAATTTTACCTTTATCTTTATTTTTATTTATATTTAATTTTAGTATGAAATTATTTAACTTATATCATTAATTTTAGTATAAGTTAATAGAATTAAATTCTTTTTTTTATTTTCAAAATAAATATTTTAACTAAATTAATTAACTAAATTTATTGATTTAGTAATTTATCTCATATTTTTATAATATAAAAATTAATAAAAAAATATAAAAAGTAAATTCTTGTAAAAATTTGACCTATTAAAATAAAAGGATATTCTACTGGTTGTATACCAATTCATGTTAATATAAAAAATGTTATAATAAAAATTCAGAATAAAAATTTATTTAAAGGGTAAAATTTATTTCTTAAAAAATTTTTATTATTTAATATAGGTATAATTAATAAAATTAAAATTGATAGTATTAAAGCAATAACTCCACCTAATTTATTAGGAATAGCTCGTAAAATTGAATATGAAAATAAAAAATACCATTCTGGTTGAATATGATTTGGAGTAATCATTGAATTTGCTATAATAAAATTATTATGGTCATTTAATAAATAAGGAAAAATTAAAGTTAAAATAAAAAATATTCATATGAATATAATTAATCCAATTAAATCTTTAATTAAAAAGTATGGTGAAAAAGTAATTTTATCAAAATTTCTATTAATTCCTAATGGATTATTTGATCCTGTTATATGTAAAAAAAATAAATGAATAAAAGTAAATAAAATAATAATAAATGGAAGAATAAAATGAATTGAAAAAAAGCGTGTTAATGTTGCATTATTAATTGAGAACCCTCCTCAAATTCAAATTACAATTGAATTTCCTAAATAAGGAATTGCTGAAAGAAGATTTGTAATTACTGTGGCTCCTCAGAATGATATTTGTCCTCATGGTAATACATAACCTACAAAAGCTGTTATTATAGTTAATAAAAGTAATAAAACTCCAATAATTCATGTTATTTTAAAATTAAATGAGTTTATATAAATTCCTCGTCTAATGTGAATATAAATTATAATAAAAAATATAGATGCTCCATTAGCATGGAATGAACGAATTAATCATCCAAAATTAATATTTCGATTTATATTAATAATTCTTTGAAAAGCTAAATTAATATCTGTTTTATAATGAAATGCTAAAAATAATCCTGTTAAAATTTGATTAATTAAACAAATTATTAATAAAGATCCAAAATTTCATATAAAACTAATTCTGGCAGGTGTAGGTAAATTTAATATTGGTGATAAAATTTTAATTATATTTTTTTTCATTAATTATTTTTTTTGTCGAATAGGCCCCTTATTAATTTTTAATATTCAAATAATTAAAATTAATATAAAAAATAAAATAAATATAATTATATATATTATTAAGTTATTTGGTAAAATAAATATATTTAATATATAAAAATTATCTTCAAATATAAATTTATTTTCATAATTTA
Organism: Diuraphis noxia; assembly: GCF_037042655.1. NCBI lineage: Eukaryota > Metazoa > Arthropoda > Insecta > Hemiptera > Aphididae > Diuraphis > Diuraphis noxia. The sequence continues at coordinate 10,650 of NC_022727.1, read as the reverse complement.
TATTATTTAAATTTAATGATATTTTAAAATATATTAATACTAAAATAATAAAAATTAATTTATAGATTAAATTTTTAAAATTTTTATTAATATTTAATTCATTAAAAGCAATTCTTGAAATATAAAGAAAAATAATTATTAATCCTCCAATATATAAAATAAAAATTATAAATGAAATTCATGATGTTTTATTAATTAAATTGATTATTAAAGTTAAAGATAAAGTTTGAATTAAAATGATTAGATTTGATCTAAGAGGTGATTTTATTATTGTTAATGTAATTGCTATAATTAAATTAGTTAATATAATAAATTTTAAAATTCAGTATATATTTTAATTAAAATGTTAATTTTGGAGATTAATGATAATATTATATATATTTATACTGATTATTTTAAATAATTTTATAATTTTGATTTACAATATCAATGTTTTTTTTAAACTATTAAAATGATAAATTTATTTATTTTAGTTTTATTTTTTATATTATTTTCTGGAATTTTATTTTATATTTTTAATTTTAATCATTTATTGATAATATTATTGGGTTTAGAATATTTATTATTAATTTTATCTTTATTATTTTTATTAAATTTAATAATATTTATTAAACAATATTTATTATTATTAATTTTTTTTATTTTTTGTATTAGAGAAAGAGTTTTAGGTTTAACAATTTTGATTTTAATAGTTCGTATATATGGTAATGATTATTTAAAATCATTAATGATTTTACAATGTTAATAATTTTAATATTTATTATTAGTAGAATGATTTTTTTTAGCTTAAAAGTTAAAAGATGATGATTAGCCCAGAATTTTTTTTTTTTTTTTTTTTTTTTTATATATTTTAAGATTCCAATATTCAATTATTTTTTAAATGTTAGATATTTATTTGGTATAGATATATTTTCTTATTTGATATTTATATTAGGTTTATGAATTATTAGATTGGTTTATATTTCTAGTTTTAATTTAAAAAGTAATTATTTAAATTATTTTAATATGATTATATTTATTTTTATTATTATTTTTTATTTTTGTTTTTTTAGTAATAGATTTATTTTATTTTATATTTTTTATGAAATTAATTTAATTCCTGTAATTATTTTAATTTATGGTTGAGGTTATCAATATGAACGTTTTAAAGCTGGATTTTATTTATTTATTTATATAATTTTTTTTTCTTTACCTTTTTTCTTTTGTTTATTAAGTTTAAATAATTTTAATTTTATATTTATATATTATTTTGATTATTTAAATAATTTAAATTTTTATTATTATTTATTTTTAATAATAATTTTTTTAGTAAAAATACCTTTATTTATATTTCATATTTGATTACCTAAAGCTCATGTTGAAGCTCCTATTAGTGGTTCAATAATTTTAGCTGGAATTATATTAAAATTAGGTGGTTTTGGTATATATCATTTTTTGATATTAGTTTTTAAGATTAATATTAAAATTAATTATTTTTTTATTTCTTTATGTTTATTAGGTATATTTATATTAAGATTAGTTTGTTTTTTTCAAAGAGATTTAAAAATTTTAATTGCTTATTCTTCTGTTGTTCATATAGGGTTAGTTATTATTGGTTTTTTAACTTTAAATAATTGAGGTTATTTTGGTTCATTAATTTTAATGTTTGGTCATGGTTTATGTTCTTCTGGTTTATTTTGTTTAAGAAATATTTGTTATTTACGTTTTAAAAGTCGAAGAATGTTTTTAAATAAGGGTTTAATTAATATTTATTCTTTTTTATCATTTTGATGATTTTTATTATGTTCTTCTAATATATCTTTTCCTCCTTCTTTAAATTTATTTGGTGAATTATTTTTATTAATTAGTTTAATAATTTGACTTGATTATTTGTATTTATTTTATTTATTAATTATGATTTTAATATTTTTATATAGTCTTTATTTATATTTATATACTCAATATGGTAAATTATTTTTTAATATAAATTATTTAGTTTATATTAATTTAAGAGAATATTTATTATTATTTTTACATTGATTACCTTTAAATATAATTTTTATAATTATAGAATTGTTTTGTTATTTAAATAGTTTAATTAAAATATTAATTTGTGGAATTAAAGATTATGTGATTATATTTAAATAATTAAATTTAATTTTTTTTTTTTTTTTTTTTTTTTTTTTTTATATTATTTATTATTTTTTTTATTTTAGGCTTATGTTTAATTTATTTTAAAAAATTTTATTTTATTGAATATAAATTTTTTTTTTTTAATTCTTGTATAATTGTATATGTTATTTTATTAGATTGAATATCTTTAATATTTATTTCTTTTGTATTTTTAATTTCTTCAATAATTTTATTATATAGAATGGAGTATATAAATTATGATTTTAATAAAAATCGATTTTTAATGTTAATAAATTTTTTTATTATATTTATATTTTTTTTAATTATTAGACCTAATTTAATTAGAATTTTATTGGGTTGAGATGGTTTAGGAATAGTATCTTTTTGTTTAGTAATTTTTTATCAGAATAAAAAATCTTATAGTTCAGGTATAGTTACTGTTATTTTAAATCGTTTAGGTGATTTATTTATTATTATATCAATAATTTGAATATTAAATTTTGGTTCTTGAAATTTTATTTTAATTAATTATTATAGAAATTTAAATTATTTATTTTTTATTAGTTTAATAATTATATTTGCTTCTTTAACTAAAAGAGCTCAAATTCCTTTTTCTTCTTGATTACCTTTAGCTATAGCAGCTCCTACTCCTGTTTCTTCTTTAGTTCATTCTTCTACTTTAGTAACTGCTGGAATTTATTTAATAATTCGTTTTAATGAAATTTTTTTAAAATTTTCTTTTTTGAATTATTTAATAGTTATTTCTTGTTTAACAATATTTATATCTGGGTTAAATGCTATTTTTGAATTTGATTTAAAAAAAATTATTGCTTTTTCAACTTTAAGTCAAATGAGATTTATATTTATAATTTTATGTTTAGGTAAAATTGATATATGTTTTTTTTATTTATTAATACATGCTTTATTTAAATCTATAATATTTTTAAGAGCTGGAATTTTAATTTTAAATATAAATAATAATCAAGATATTCGTAAAATGGGTGGATTAATTGATTATTTACCTTTTTGTGGTTTAATTTTTATATTTACTTTAATATCATTGTGTGGTTTTCCTTTTTTCTGTAGTTTTTATTCAAAAGATTTAATTTTTGAATATTTTTTAATAATAAATTTGAATTTTTTTTTTTTTTTTTTTTTTTTATTATCTTTTTTTTTAACTTTTTTTTATTCTATTCGTGTTATCTATTATTTAATAATAATAAATTTTTCTATATTTAATTATTTAATAATTATTAAATTTGAGAGAAATATTTTAATTTTTAGTATATTATTAATTAGTTTTATTATATTATTTTTTGGTTCTTTTTTCATATGATTAATATTTTATAAATTTGATTTAATTTTATTAGAATTTAAATTTAAAATTTTAAGTATAATTATTTTATTTTTTAGAATTTGATTTTTTTTTGAGCTTAATAATTTTTTATTTTCTATAAATTATTTAATTTCTTTATTTAAAATTTTTTTTTTTAGAATAATATGAAATTTATTATTTTTTAAAGTGAATTTTTTTTTAAATAATTTTCTTTGATTTGGTTTTTTTACTTTAAAGTTAATTGAGGTTGGTTGAGTTGAATATAATTTAAATACTGGTTTAATTATATTTTTTAAAAATATAATTAATTTTAGTCAAAATATTTTTTTAAATAGTTATAAGGTTTTTATTTTATTATTTTTTTTATGATTTTTTATCATTTTATTTTTTAATTATTAAATTTAAATAGCTTAATTATTAGAGCATTATATTGAAGATATAAGGGTAAATTTTATTTTTTAAATAGTTTTTTTATGAATTTTTTTTAAAAAAGTAAAAATTTTAGTTATAAAAATTTTATAGTTTTTTAATAAAGATTAAATTTTGAGTTTTTTTTTTTAAAAATTTTGTTAAAGGTAGTTACCTTTGCATGTTTTTTTATATATAAATTTATGTATATTTATAGTTATTTTTTTTTTATAATTTTAATTTTTAGAAAATAATTTTTTTATAATTTTTTTTAAAAAAGTAAAAATTTTAGTTATAAAAATTTTATAGTTTTTTAATAAAGATTAAATTTTGAGTTTTTTTTTTTAAAAATTTTGTTAAAGGTAGTTACCTTTGCATGCTTTTTTATATATAAATTTATGTATATTTATAGTTATTTTTTTTTTATAATTTTAATTTTTAGAAAATAATTTTTTTATAATTTTTTTTAAAAAGTAAAAATTTTAGTTATAAAAATTTTATAGTTTTTTAATAAAGATTAAATTTTGAGTTTTTTTTTTAAAAATTTTGTTAAAGGTAGTTACCTTTGCATGTTTTTTTATATATAAATTTATGTATATTTATAGTTATTTTTTTTTTATAATTTTAATTTTTAGAAAATAATTTTTTTATAATTTTTTTTTGAAAAAGTAAAAATTTTAGTTATAAAAATTTTATTTTATTTATAATATAAAAATTATTTTTATATTGAAAATATAATGTTTTTTTTTTAAACTAATAAATAATTAAAGATTAAACATTTAAAATGCTTTAAAAGATAGTTAGCAGCTTCTTTTTTTTAAAATCTTTTTAATTGGAATTTTTATTTCAATATTATTATTAACAGTAATAAACCTCTTTTTGGTTTCAATTAATAAATAAGGATTTTTAAATCTATTATTAAGTCGAAATTAATATGTAAAATATTACTTCTTATTTAAGATAAATTAATTTAATAATTTTTAATAGCAAATTAAATGTTATAATTTTAACTATTATCCTTTAAATTTTTCAATTTAAAGATCCAAATTTTCATTCATAAAAAATAGTAATAATTATAAATATAAAGAATGTTGTAAATAAAAAATTAAAATAAATTATATTAGAAATTTTAAAGTTTATAATTATTGGTAGAATAATTGAAATTTCAATATCAAAAATTAAAAAAATAATTGCAATTAAGTAAAAATTTAAAGAAAATGGAATTCGTGATTTATTAAATGGATCAAATCCACATTCGAATGGTGCTGATTTATTATGATTAAATTTTATTTTTATGTTAATTAAAATTATAATTATAAATAAAATTATTAAAATAAATAGTATTATTAATATTGAAATTAAATTTAATATAATTATTTTATTTAAAATTAAACTTTTTGATTGGAAATCAAATATACTATTTTTATATTAATAAAATTAATTATTTCATCAGTAAAAAGTTATATATAAAAATAATCAAATAATATCAATAAAGTGTCAGTATCATGCAGCTAATTCAAATCTAATATGATGAATATATGAAAAATGTAATTTTAATATTCGTATTAAGTTAATAATTAAAAATATTGTTCCGATAATTACATGTAATCCATGGAAACCTGTTGCTATATAAAATGATGATCCAAAAATTGAATCTGAAAATGTAAATGTTGCTTGTTTATACTCTAATATTTGAAGTATTAAAAAATAAATACTTAAAATAATTGTTAAATTTATAAAAATTATTGTTTTTTTTTTTGAATTATTTAATAAATATAAATGAGTTAATGTAATTGTAAATCTTGATGTTAATAAAATAATTGTATTTAATAATGGAATTAATAATGGATTAAAAAAATTAATATTTTTTGGAGGTCAATTTAATCCTAATTCAATTGATGGTGCTAATGAGTTATGTAAAAAATTTCAGAAAAATGAAATAAATAAAAATATTTCAGAAATAATAAATAAAATTATTCTAAATTTAATTAAATTTATAATATAAAAATTATGATTACCTTGAAATGTTCTTTCTCGAATAATATCTCGTCATCATAAAATTGAAATACTAATAATTATGAATAAGTTTATTAATAATATTAAATTAAATTTAAAATTTATTATTATTAAATTAGAAATTATTAAGTTGAAAGTATTTATTGATATTAAGATTGGTCATGGACTTAAATTTAAAATGAAATAAGGTTGATTAATTTTTATCATTATTCTCTAGAGTATAAAGATGAAAGAATTGAAAATACATATCTTTGAATTATAGCTACACATAATTCAAAAATTATTATGAATATTTGAATTAAAATAATAATTAATAATATTGAATTAAAATTTAGTAATGTTATAAGTAAATGACCTGCAATTAAATTTGCAGTAAGACGAATTGATAAAGATAAAGGTCGAATAATAATTCTTATTGTTTCAATAATTGTTATTAAAGGGGCTAAATAAATTGGTGTATTAAGTGGAATTAAATGAGCAATTATATTTTTTGTATTTTTACATACTGAAAAAATAATATGGAATAATCAAAATGGTAAAGCTAAAGTTATTGAAAAAATTATATGACTAGAAGATGAAAAAATATATGGAAATAATCTAAAAAAATTATTAAGTAAAATAAATATAAATAATGTGATAAATAAAAATGCAGGTGATTTAGTTTTTTTTATTTTATATAATATTAATATTTCATTATTTAATATATTAAATATTTTAAATAAAATTCAATTTATTCGATTTGGTATAATTCAAATAAAGTTTGGTATTATAATAATAATTATAAAAGTTCTAATTCAGTTTAATTCTAAATTAATAATTATTGTTGATGGATCAAAAATATTAAATAAATTTATTATAATTTTTAATTATTTTTTTTTTTAATATTTTAATTTTAATATTTTTAATAAAATTAAAATAAAGTAAGTTTATAGTTAAATAATATATTAAGAAAAAAAAAATAAATAGAATTAATCAATTAATTGGGGCTATTTGAGGAATTAAGTGATATTAATAAATAATTTTAATTTGACAAATTAATGTTATACTTTAACTAATCTCTTTCATTAGAAGTAATTGCTAATTTACTATATTTTGATTTAAGAGATCATTACTTTGCTTTTCAGTCATCTAATGATTTAAAAATTTTTAATTCAATAAATAAATTTATTAAGATTAATTGATTCAATTTGAATTGGTATAAAACTATGATTAATTCCACAAATTTCTGAACATTGTCCAAAATATAATCCAGGTCGGTTTATAAATAAATTAATTTGATTTATTCGTCCTGGGATTGCATCTATTTTAATTGCTAATCTTGGGATAGTTCAAGAGTGAATAACATCATCTGATGAAATTAATAATCGGATATTAAATTTATATGGAATAATAGTTTTATTATCTACTTCAATTAATCGAAAATTTTCTTTATTTAAATTATTAATTATATATGATTCAAATTCAATATTTGAAAAATCTGAATATTCATATGATCAAAATCATTGATGTCCAAAAATTTTAATTGTTAAAATAGGACATTTAATTTCATCTATTAAATATAATAGGTGTAAAGATGGTATAGCAATAAAAATTAAGATGATGGGGGGAGTTGTTGTTCAAATAAATTCAATTATTTGATTTTCAGAAATTTTAATATTAATAAATTTATTATTTATAATAAAAATTATTATATAAGTGATTGTAGATATAATTATAATAATAATAAAAATTGTATGATCATGAAAAAAAATTAATTGTTCTATTAATGGAGAATTTCTATTTTGAAATCTTAGTTTTATTCAATTTATAATTTCTAAAAAAAGATTATTCTTTATAAATGAATTTTAAGTTCATTGCATATAATTTCTGCCATATTAGAAATTAATAATTAATGGTAATTCTGAATATGAATGTTCTAATGGTGGTAAATTATGAATTCATTCAATAGAATTACTTAAATTTAATTTAAAAATTGTTGTTTTTTTTAAAAAAATTCTATTTCAAATAGAATAAATTAGAATAATAATTCTGAATGTTGAGATTATTGATCCAATTGATGAAATTATATTTCATAATAGAAAGTTATTAGGATAATCTGTATATCGTCGTGGTATACCATTTAATCCTAAAAAGTGTTGAGGAAAAAAAGTTAAATTGACTCCAATAAATATTAAAATAAATTGAATTTTTAAAATAAAATTATTTATGTAAAATCCTGTAAAAATTGGAAATCAGTGAATTAAACTGGCAATAATTGCAAATACAATTCCTATAGATAATACATAATGAAAATGTGCTACTACATAATAAGTGTCATGTAAAATAATATCAATAGATGAATTAGCAAGAATAACTCCTGTTAAACCACCAATTGTAAATAAAAAAATAAATCCTAATGATCAGATTGTTGAAGGTGAAAAATTAATTTTTGATCCATAAATAGTAGCTAGTCATCTAAAAATTTTAATTCCTGTAGGAATAGCAATAATTATTGTTGCTGAAGTAAAATATGCTCGTGTGTCAACATCTATACCAATTGTAAATATATGATGTGCTCAAACAATGAATCCTAATAACCCAATTGTTAATATAGCATAAATTATTCTAATATTTCCAAATGTTTCATTTTTATTTCTTTCTTGACTAATAATATGAGAAATTAATCCAAATCCAGGTAGAATTAAAATATAAACTTCAGGATGTCCAAAAAATCAGAATAAATGTTGATATAAAATAGGATCTCCTCCTCCTGCTGGATCAAAAAATGAAGTATTTAAGTTTCGATCAGTTAATAATATTGTAATAGCTCCAGCTAAAACTGGTAAAGATAAGATTAATAGAATAGCTGTAATTAGAATTGATCATGGAAAAAGAGGAATTTGATTTAATTTTAAATTATTAGGTATTATATTTAAAATTGTACAAATAAAATTAATTGCTCCTAAAATTGATGAAATTCCTGCTAAGTGTAAAGAAAAAATAGTTAAATCAACTGAAATATTATTATGAGCAATATTATTTGATAATGGTGGATAAATAGTTCATCCTGTTCCTGTTCCATTATTAATTATGAATCTACAAATTATTATTATTAATGAAGGAGGTAATAATCAGAATCTAATATTATTTAATCGTGGAAAAGATATGTCTGGGCATCCTATTATTAAAGGGATTAATCAGTTTCCGAATCCACCAATAACAATTGGTATAGTTATGAAAAAAATTATAATAAAAGCGTGAATTGTAACAATTACATTATATAGTTGATTATTATTAATAATTGAATTAATTTGTCTTAATTCTAATCGAATTAAAATTCTAAGAGATGATCCAATTATACCTGATCAAATTCCAAATAAAAAATATAAAGTTCCAATATCTTTATGATTAGTTGAAAAAATTCATTTTATAGATAAAATGGCTGATAATAGGTTATAAATTGTAAATTTATATATAGATTGAAAAATCTTTTTATCATTTAATCTTATATTCAAATATGATATTAAATTGCAAATTTAAAGGTATTAATTATTTAATTAAGGTTTAAAATATAATATTTTTAATTTTGAAGATTAATAGTTTATTTAATTAACTTAAAACCTTAATAAATAAATAAGTAACTAAAAAATAATCTAAAAAAATTAATTAATATAAAAAAATTATATTTGTTTTTTTTAAATTGTAAATATCATTTATTTATTAAGTTAAAATTAAATAAAAGAAAATAGGTTATTTTTAAATAAAATATTAAATTTAAAATAGTTAAAATAATCAATATTATTATTGTAAAATATAAGTTATTGTATATTAAATTTTTAATTAATATTCATTTTATTAAAAATCCTAATATAGGAGGTAAACCTATAATTGAGAAAATTAATATTAATATATTTAATTTAAAAAAAAAATTTAAATTAAAAAATTTTAATTGATTAATATAATTAATATTGTAATTATTTAATATTTTAATAATTAAAAAATTTAAAATTGAATAAATTAAAAAATAATTTATTCATAATTTTTCATTTATTAAAATTGCAAATAATATTCATGTAGTATTATTAATTGATGATATAGCTAAAATTTTTCGTATTGAATTTTGATTTAAACCAAAAATTGAATTTATTGATAATAAAGTAATTAAGAAAATTATATTCTTATCAATATTTAAATATGAAATTATAATTAAAGGTGTAATTTTTTGTCAAGTTATTATTAATAAACATGAAAATCAATTTAATCCTTCTAATATTGAAGGTAATCATAAATGAAATGGTATTAAGCTTAATTTTATTATTAATGGTATTATAATTAATAAATTATTATTATTTAAAAATAATAAATTTTTGTTAATTAAGAAAATTAATAAAATAATTGAGGCAAAAGCTTGAATTAAAAAATATTTTATTGTAGCTTCAATTGAATAAATTGATGATTTAAAATTTATAATTGGAATAATAGAAAATAGATTTAATTCTAAACCTATTCATATTGATAATCAGTTTGATGATGAGATAGATATTAAAGTTCTAAAAATTAATAATGTTAAAAATGTGATTTTTGTTAAATTTAAATTAATCAGAAAAAAGAATTTTATTCTATATTTGAAGTATGAATCCAAAAGCTTAATTTTAGCTTATTTTTCTAATTATATACTTAAGTGTTTATGCATATAAATTTTTGAAATTTATGGATTAGATTATTTCTTAAAGTATAATAAAAGTATATATAATACATGATTTACTCTATCAAAGTAACCCTTTTTCAGGCATTTTATT
>NW_028301732.1:52500-54222 GCF_037042655.1 Diuraphis noxia | reverse complement strand
CAGGTTATACGAACATCGACCAGTCGAACGCACATTGCGGCCTCGGTGACCCGCGGGTCCCGGGCCACGCCTGTCTGAGGGTCGTATACCGGATACTCGGCCAGACCGATGCGCCGGCACGGCAGGCGTCCGGCGGAGCGCGCGCGCCGCGTCCGGTCCTCACGGGGACCGGCGCCCGCGCGCCCGTCGGCCGCACGCCGCGCCCGCGCGAGTTTGGCGGCTCGACCGGGGAAAACGCGGGCTACCGCTCGCGGCTGCCCCCGGTCGTCCGCCCAAGTTGTGACGGCAAACAGTCACGGGTTCTCGCGCCGTCGAACGGCACGTCCCCGTCCGCCGCCGCGCGAGAGCGCGGCCGGGTCGGCTGAGAGTCGTCCTCGAGACGCCACCTCTCCGGCAACCGGAGAAGCGGACGCGGACCGTCGCCGCGCGGACGGAGCGCGGACCCCGCGCACCAGTTACCACCACCACACGTACCACCACACTTGTTCCGACCTCAGATCAGGCGGGACTACCCGCCGGATTTAAGCATATTAATAAGCGGAGGAAAAGAAAACAACCGTGATTCCCCCAGTAGCGGCGAGCGAACAGGGAAAAGCCCATCGCCGAATCCCGCCGCGCACTTTTGTGTCGCGGCACGTATGGGAGTTGTGGCGTACGGGCCGGCCTCGTTGCCGGGGCGCACGTGACGGTCCAAGTCTCCCTTGAACGGGGCCATGGCCCCGCAGATGGTGCCAGGCCAGTAGAGGCCGTCACAGCGTTCCGGGATCGGACCGCGCCTTCGAGTCGGGTTGCTTGAGAGTGCAGCCCGAAGCGGGTGGTAAACTCCATCTAAGGCTAAATACGGCCACGAGACCGATAGTGGACAAGTACCGTGAGGGAAAGTTGAAAAGAACTTTGAAGAGAGAGTTCATAAGAACGTGAAACCGTTCGGGTGTAAACGGACAGAGCCCGCGAGTCCCCGCCGGGCGAATTCACGGTCGGTGGTCTCACCGCCGGCCGGATCTTTCGCTCGGTCAGCGGACCCGTCGCGACTCGTTGGGCGCCGGCCGAAGGGCCCGGGTGGCGGTTCGTCGCGGCGGTCGCGCCTCGGCGTGACCGTTCGCGCCGAACCCCGGTGCTCCTGGTCGGCTCGCCCGACGGCATGAACCGTCGACGCGGCCCCGTCGCAGGCGGGGTTCCCGTCGGTCGGCGACGAGTTTCGGGCTACTTTCCGACCCGTCTTGAAACACGGACCAAGGAGTCTAACGTGTGCGCGAGTCAACGGTGATCTCACGAAAAACCACGTTTGGCGCAATGAAGTGAACCGTTTACGGTGCGGACGATGGCCTAGCGACCGACCCACCGGCGTTCAAAGTCGCGCTGGTCCGCAGTCCGGGGGCGTCTCGCCAGGTCGGCTCCGGCCGTCCGGGGGCGCACCCTTAGCGCACACGTTGGTACCCGAAAGATGGTGAACTATGCCTGGCCAGGATGAAGTCAGGGGAAACCCTGAGGAGGTCCGCAGCGATTCTGACGTGCAAATCGATCGTCCTGAGCTGGGTATAGGGGCGAAAGACTAAGCGAACCATCTAGTAGCTGGTTCCATCCGAAGTTTCCCTCAGGATAGCTGGCGCCGATGTGTCCCGCCCGTTCGCGGGCGTACGGACGCCGGTGGGACTCCGCGCGTGTACGGCGCGGTAACAACCCGCTCGTAACACGGAGGATGTCTCATACGGTAAAGCGAAT
>NW_028301732.1:37500-47500 GCF_037042655.1 Diuraphis noxia | reverse complement strand
TTTTCGTGCCGTGCAGCCACGCGGCGTGCAGCGTTCGATTTACGCGGGTGCGTACGGTGGTCGACGACTTGCAACAACGTCACGGGTGGTCGGTTAGACGAAATGCGCTCGGGGTTGCCCGGGTAGACCGCGGTCGGTGGGACGGGAGAAGATTTGTTTCAAGTCGGGTTGAAAAAAAATTACCAGATGGTAATAAGGACAGTGTGCATGTTGTATTATCACTGTCCCAATCCGCGCGCGCCCGGTGGTCGGTGTCGTAGGTGGTCGGCCGCACTGCTACGCGGGACCGCCTGGCGGCCGGCTAGCGGGACGCGATTTGCGTCCCGCCCGCGCAGGCGGCGCCATTTTTTTTCGTGCCGTGCAGCCACGCGGCGTGCAGCGTTCGATTTACGCGGGTGCGTACGGTGGTCGACGACTTGCAACAACGTCACGGGTGGTCGGTTAGACGAAATGCGCTCGGGGTTGCCCGGGTAGACCGCGGTCGGTGGGACGGGAGAAGATTTGTTCATGTCGGGTGAAAAAAAAATTACCAGATGGTAATAAGGACAGTGTGCATGTTGTATTATCACTGTCCCAATCCGCGCGCGCCCGGTGGTCGGTGTCGTAGGTGGTCGGCCGCACTGCTACGCGGGACCGCCTGGCGGCCGGCTAGCGGGACGCGATTTGCGTCCCGCCCGCGCAGGCGGCGCCATTTTTTTTCGTGCCGTGCAGCCACGCGGCGTGCAGCGTTCGATTTACGCGGGTGCGTACGGTGGTCGACGACTTGCAACAACGTCACGGGTGGTCGGTTAGACGAAATGCGCTCGGGGTTGCCCGGGTAGACCGCGGTCGGTGGGACGGGAGAAGATTTTGTTCATGTCGGGTGAAAAAAAAATTACCAGATGGTATAAGGACAGTGTGCATGTTGTATTATCACTGTCCCAATCCGCGCGCGCCCGGTGGTCGGTGTCGTAGGTGTCGGCCGCACTGCTACGCGGGACCGCCTGGCGGCCGGCTAGCGGGACGCGATTTGCGTCCCGCCGCGCAGGCGGCGCCATTTTTTTTCGTGCCGTGCAGCCACGCGGCGTGCAGCGTTCGATTTACGCGGGTGCGTACGGTGGTCGACGACTTGCAACAACGTCACGGGTGGTCGGTTAGACGAAATGCGCTCGGGGTTGCCCGGGTAGACCGCGGTCGGTGGGACGGGAGAAGATTTGTTCATGTCGGGTGAAAAAAAATTACCAGATGGTAATAAGGACAGTGTGCATGTTGTATTATCACTGTCCCAATCCGCGCGCGCCCGGTGGTCGGTGTCGTAGGTGGTCGGCCGCACTGCTACGCGGGACCGCCTGGCGGCCGGCTAGCGGGACGCGATTTGCGTCCGCCCGCGCAGGCGGCGCCATTTTTTTTCGTGCCGTGCAGCCACGCGGCGTGCAGCGTTCGATTTACGCGGGTGCGTACGGTGGTCGACGACTTGCAACAACGTCACGGGTGGTCGGTTAGACGAAATGCGCTCGGGGTTGCCCGGGTAGACCCGCGGTCGTGGGACGGGAGAAGATTTGTTCATGTCGGGTGAAAAAAAAAATTACCAGATGGTAATAAGGACAGTGTGCATGTTGTATTATCACTGTCCCAATCCGCGCGCGCCCGGTGGTCGGTGTCGTAGGTGGTCGGCCGCACTGCTACGCGGGACCGCCTGGCGGCCGGCTAGCGGGACGCGATTTGCGTCCCGCCCGCGCAGGCGGCGCCATTTTTTTCGTGCCGTGCAGCCACGCGGCGTGCAGCGTTCGATTTACGCGGGTGCGTACGGTGGTCGACGACTTGCAACAACGTCACGGGTGGTCGGTTAGACGAAATGCGCTCGGGGTTGCCCGGGTAGACCGCGGTCGGTGGACGGGAGAAGATTTGTTCATGTCGGGTGAAAAAAAATTACCAGATGGTAATAAGGACAGTGTGCATGTTGTATTATCACTGTCCCAATCCGCGCGCGCCCGGTGGTCGGTGTCGTAGGTGGTCGGCCGCACTGCTACGCGGGACCGCCTGGCGGCCGGCTAGCGGGACGCGATTTGCGTCCGCCCGCGCAGGCGGCGCCATTTTTTTTCGTGCCGTGCAGCCACGCGGCGTGCAGCGTTCGATTTACGCGGGTGCGTACGGTGGTCGACGACTTGCAACAACGTCACGGGTGGTCGGTTAGACGAAATGCGCTCGGGGTTGCCCGGGTAGACCGCGGTCGGTGGGACGGGAGAAGATTTGTTCATGTCGGGTGGTCGGGTGAAAAAAAATTACGTAGCACTGTTACGCGCGTCCTAACGTCGTTTACGATGAACACGTATTATTTTCCAGTCGACCGTCCACGGTGGTCCGTCGAGCCGGGGTAGGTCGCATGCGGGCAGCCCGGACGTCGACGTTGCACGGGGTTTCGAAACCGGAGTTTTTGGATCGCGATTTTTTCCAAACCCAATAACTCGTTAACGGTCGGTTTTCGGTGGACGAACCAAAGAGGTGATCTCGTCGGGCGCACCGAATACTATCAGGAATATAGGTCCGACGGACGTGATGCGATTTTAAATATTTTTCGATTGTGCGATTGTGGCGGGGGTATTAGTGTTTCGGGTGGGGGGAACCGATACGCGCGCCGATTGCGGTAGTTGACGGGCGCGCGTCCACTGTTGCACGAGCGACGCTACGCCATTACGGGTGGTCGGTTAGACGAAATGTATTATCACTGTCCCAATCCGCGCGCCCGGTGGTCGGTGTCGTAGGCGGTCGGCCGGTACTGCTACTCGGGACCGCATGGCGGCCGGCTAGATTTGCGTCCGCCATTTTTTTTCGTGCCGTGCCGCCAAGCGGCGTGCGTACGGTGGTCGACGACTTGTAACAACGTCACGGGTGGTCGGTTTAGACGAAATGCGCTCGGGGTTGCCCGGGTAGGACCGCGGTCGGTGGGACGGGAGAAGATTTGTTCATGTCGGGTGGTCGGGTGAAAAAAAATTACGTAGCACTGTTACGCGCGTCCTAACGTCGTTTACGATGAACACGTTTTATTTTCCAGTCGACCGTCCACGGTGGTCCGGCGAGCCGGGGTAGGTCGCATGCGGGCTGCCCGGACGTCGACGTTGCACGGGGTTTCGAAACCGGAGTTTTTGGATCGCGATTTTTTCCAAACCCAATAACTCGTTATCGGTCGGTGTTCGGTGGACGAACCAAAGAGGTGATCTCGTCGGGCGCACCGAATACTATCAGGAATAGTAGGTCCGACGGACGTGATGCGATTTTTAAATATTTTTCGATTGTGCGATTGCGGCGGGGGGTATTAGTGTTCGGGTGGGGGGAACCGATACGCGCGCCGATTGCGGTAGTTGACGGGCGCGCGTCCACTGTTGCACGAGCGACGCTACGCCATTACGGGTGGTCGGTTAGACGAAATGTATTATCACTGTCCCAATCCGCGCGCCCGGTGGTCGGTGTCGTAGGTGGTCGGCCGGCTAGATTTGCGTCCCGCCACTTTTTTTCGTGCCGTGCGCCAAGCGGCGTGCGTACGGTGGTCGACGACTTGTAACAACGTTAGGCGAAATGCGATTGTGGCGGGGGTATTTAGTGTTCGGGCGGGGGGATCCGATACGGGCGCGGATTGCGGTAGTCCACGGGCGCGCGTCCACTGTTACACGAACGACGCTACGCCATTAAGGTGGAAAAACCCGGGGATTTTGTAAATTTGTGAGCGGTTCGGTCGTCGGCGTTGCAGTCGACGGCCGGCCGCCGATCACGAACACCACAACAGCAAAGGCCACGGGCGACGCCGAAGACGGCGCGTACACCTCGCGGCGCCCACCGGTCGCCGCCAACTGACGGTCGTCCACGTACGCGGGACACCGTCGTTGAGTGGCCGGTCCGGTGAGAGCCGCGGAAGGTGACACGCGTCCGCGTTTCGGCCGCCGACCCATCTCGCAATCCGAGTGGCGAAACTCAAACCGGCGCCGCGCGTCCACCAGCCGGTGTTTGCGCGGCGCGCGCCAATCCACACCGATGACGACTCCCGTTACCGTTCCGCGTGTCACGAACACTCGACGCCAGAACATTCCGCCGCGGCCGGCCATCGTCGCCGCGCCCGGCGGTCGCCGGGCGAAGCCACGGGACGGCGGACTTCGCGTCGCGTCCCGGCTTCCCCTCGATCTCGGCTGGGGGCCGTTACGAATCGGGCGAGAGCCGGTCTCGGTACGCTCGCCGGGGACCCGTGCACACACCGTCACCCGAACCCGGCGGTCGACCGTCACCCGGTCCGTCTCGTCAACGTGTCGCACTCCGTGTGCCGACCACACCACACACACATTTTGTTGTTGTTGAACCGCGGTCGGTCGCGCGGCCGTGACCCACAGCGGTCCCGGCCACGCGATCGCCCTCGGCGTCGGCTCGCCGCCCCCTTCCGCGGGGCGTCGGACCGGCGCTCGGACGCACGCGTCCCAGGCCGCCACGCGCGTGGCGGTCGCGGGGCGCGGTAGCAGTAAACCCGAGATCCTGGTTGATCCTGCAGTAGTCATATGCTTGTCTCAAAGATTAAGCCATGCATGTCTCAGTGCAAGCCGCATTAAGGTGAAACCGCGAAAGGCTCATTAAATCAGTTGTGGTTCCTTAGATCGTACCCAAGTTACTTGGATAACTGTGGTAATTCTAGAGCTAATACATGCCGACAGAGTTCCGACCGTCGCGGCGCTCTCGGCGTCGCGCGCGGGAGGAACGCTTTTATTAGATCAAAACCGGCCCGTCGCGGCGCGCTTCGTGCGCGTCCCGATCGCGGCCCGCGCAAAGACCTGGTGACTCTGAATAACTTCGAGCTGATCGCACGGTCTCCGTACCGGCGACGCATCTTTCAAATGTCTGCCTTATCAACTGTCGACGGTAGGTTCCATGCCTACCGTGGTGGGTAACGGGTAACGGGGAATCAGGGTTCGATTCCGGAGAGGGAGCCTGAGAACGGCTACCACATCCAAGGAAGGCAGCAGGCGCGCAAATTACCCACTCCCGGAACGGGAGGTAGTGACGGAAAAATAACGATACGGGACTCATCCGAGGCCCCGTAATCGGAATGAGAACACTTTAAAACCTTTAAACGAGGATCAATTGGAGGGCAAGTCTGGTGCCAGCAGCCGCGGTAATTCCAGCTCCAATAGCGTATATTAAAGTTGTTGCGGTTAAAAAGCTCGTAGTCGGATCTGTGTCTGGGCGGTGCCGGACCACCCTGGCGGTCCGGCGTGTCGCGGCCGGCCGTGCCGCGGGACCACGTGTCCCGTCGGCGCGGTCGCCGTCGCGCTCGTCAGCCGTCTCGGGGTGTTAGTTACCGGCACGTCGGCCGGACGTATTGTCGGCAGGCGGACACGTGTCTCGTGCTCCCGGCGCGCCGCGCGGCCACGCGTCGCGCGGCCGTCGGGGTTCGACGACGGCGGCCGCCTACTCCAATCTTGCTGCGCGGTGCTCTTCACCGAGTGCCGTCGGCGGGCCGACACGTTTACTTTGAACAAATTAGAGTGCTCAAAGCAGGCTCAAAATCTGGCGGGGCGGCTTCACGGCCGTCTCGTCAAAAGGCCCTGAATACTGGTCGCATGGAATAATGGAACAAGACCTCGGTCCCGCGCATCTCCGCCCTTCGCGGGCGCGCGAAACCGCCCTCCGGGGCGTTTCCGTGCGCGGGCCGCCGGGCCGCGGGCGCCAGGTCGCCCGCGCGTCCCGCCGGGCCGGTTTTCGGGACCGGAGGTAATGATCAACAGAGACGGGCGGGGGCATTCGTACCGAGACGTTAGAGGTGAAATTCTTGATCGTCTCGAGACGAACTGACGCGAAAGCATTTGCCAAGTACGTTTCTCGTATGATCAAGAACGAAAGTTAGAGGTTCGAAGGCGATCAGATACCGCCCTAGTTCTAACTGTAAACGATGCCAGCTAGCGATCCGCCGGCGTTTCATTAACGACCCGGCGGGCAGCTTCCGGAAACCGAAGCTTTTCGGTTCCGGGGAAGTATGATTGCAAAGTTGAAACTTAAAGGAATTGACGGAAGGGCACCACCAGGAGTGGAGCCTGCGGCTTAATTTGACTCAACACGGGAAACCTCACCAGGCCCGGACACCGGAAAGATTGACAGATTGAGAGCTCTTTCTTGATTCGGTGGGTGGTGGTGCATGGCCGTTCTTAGTTGGTGGAGCGATCTGTCTGGTTAATTCGATAACGAACGAGACTCTGTCCTGCTAACTAGGCGGGTAAACCCGGGTCGGCGTGGGCGCGGCGCCGGCGGTTTCGGCCGTCTGCGTTCGCGTTCCCGTCGGCTCGGCCCGGTATCCCCGAACGCGTTCGCCCGTCGTCCACGGCGGTCGTCGGGCGCGGCCGCGCCATCCGCGTCCCGCGTGCGGCGGGCGTGCGGGGGTCGGGGGCAACCTCCGGTCGCCGTGCGTCAGTCGTGCGCTGGGCTCCGCGGTGAAGCGCGCCGCGTTCGCGGCCGTCGCCGGCGGATCACGATACGTTACTAGGGCTACCGCCGGCTCCCAGGAGCTTAAACTCTTCTTAGAGGGACAGGCGGCGGACGAAAATAGCCGCACGAGACTGAGCGATAACAGGTCTGTGATGCCCTTAGATGTTCTGGGCCGCACGCGCGCTACACCTGAAGGAATCAGCGTGTGGTTAACATTCCTGGGCCGACAGGCTTCCGGGTAACCCGCTGAACCTCCTTCGTGCTTAGGGATCGTGGCTTGCAATTTTTCCACGTGAACGAGGGAATTCCCAGTAAGCGCGAGTCATCAGCTCGCGTTGATTACGTCCCTGCCCTTTGTACACACCGCCCGTCGCTACTACCGATTGAACGACCGCAGTGAGGTCTTCGGACTGGACGCGCGTTATTCGGCCCCCTCGGGGGCTGGGTCGTCGCGCGACCGGGAAGATGACCGAACTCGGCGTTTAGAGGAAGTAAAAGTCGTAACAAGGTTTCCGTAGGTGAACCTGCGGAAGGGATCATTAGAGACGGGCCCGCGGCGCCGGCGACTCGCTTGCCGGTCTCGCGCGCGCCTAATCCGACCCCGTGGGCCGCGTGCGCTCGCGCGCGACAACCGCGCACGGTTGTCGTCCGCCGACCGCCCGCGCGCCGCGACCCCCGACCGAGAGTCGACCGAAAGATGGTTACCGTCGTCGGAAGACGATTGTGTAAACGAAAAAAAAAAAAAACAAACACCCGACCCCGAACGGCGGATCACTTGGCTCGTGGATCGATGAAGACCGCAGCTATCTGCGCGTCGTCGTGTAATCCGCAGGTTATACGAACATCGACCAGTCGAACGCACATTGCGGCCTCGGTGACCCGCGGGTCCGGGCCACGCCTGTCTGAGGGTCGTATACCGGATACTCGGCCAGACCGATGCGCCGGCACGGCAGGCGTCCGGCGGAGCGCGCGCGCCGCGTCCGGTCCTCACGGGGACCGGCGCCCGCGCGCCGTCGGCCGCACGCCGCGCCCGCGCGAGTTTGGCGGCTCGACCGGGGAAAACGCGGGCTACCGCTCGCGGCTGCCCCCGGTCGTCCGCCCAAGTTGTGACGGCAAACAGTCACGGGTTCTCGCGCCGTCGAACGGCACGTCCCCGTCCGCCCGCCGCGCGAGAGCGCGGCCGGGTCGGCTGAGAGTCGTCCTCGAGACGCCACCTCTCCGGCAACCGAGAAGCGGACGCGGACCGTCGCCGCGCGGACGGAGCGCGGACCCGCGCACCAGTTACCACCACCACACGTACCACACACTTGTTCCGACCTCAGATCAGGCGGGACTACCCGCCGGATTTAAGCATATTAATAAGCGGAGGAAAAGAAAACAACCGTGATTCCCCCAGTAGCGGCGAGCGAACAGGGGAAAAGCCCATCGCCGAATCCCGCCGCGCACTTTTTGTGTCGCGGCACGTATGGGAGTTGTGGCGTACGGGCCGGCCTCGTTGCCGGGGCGCACGTGACGGTCCAAGTCTCCCTTGAACGGGGCCATGGCCCGCAGATGGTGCCAGGCCAGTAGAGGCCGTCACAGCGTTCCGGGATCGGACCGCGCCTTCGAGTCGGGTTGCTTGAGAGTGCAGCCCGAAGCGGGGTGGTAAAACTCCATCTAAGGCTAAATACGGCCACGAGACCGATAGTGGACAAGTACCGTGAGGGAAAGTTGAAAAGAACTTTGAAGAGAGAGTTCATAAGAACGTGAAACCGTTCGGGTGTAAACGGACAGAGCCCGCGAGTCCCCGCCGGGCGAATTCACGGTCGGTGGTCTCACCGCCGGCCGGATCTTTCGCTCGGTCAGCGGACGTCGCGACTCGTTGGGCGCCGGCCGAAGGGCCCGGGTGGCGGTTCGTCGCGGCGGTCGCGCCTCGGCGTGACCGTTCGCGCCGAACCCCGGTGCTCCTGGTCGGCTCGCCCGACGGCATGAACCGTCGACGCGGCCCCGTCGCAGGCGGGGTCCCGTCGGTCGGCGACGAGTTTCGGGCTACTTTCCGACCCGTCTTGAAACACGGACCAAGGAGTCTAACGTGTGCGCGAGTCAACGGTGATCTCACGAAAAACCACGTTTGGCGCAATGAAGTGAACCGTTTACGGTGCGGACGATGCCTAGCGACCGAACCCACCGGCGTTCAAAGTCGCGCTGGTCCGCAGTCCGGGGGCGTCTCCGCCAGGTCGGCTCCGGCCGTCGGGGGCGCACCCTTAGCGCACACGTTGGTACCCGAAAGATGGTGAACTATGCCTGGCCAGGATGAAGTCAGGGGAAACCCTGATGGAGGTCCGCAGCGATTCTGACGTGCAAATCGATCGTCTGAGCTGGGTATAGGGGCGAAAGACTAATCGAACCATCTAGTAGCTGGTTCCATCCGAAGTTTCCCTCAGGATAGCTGGCGCCGATGTGTCCCGCCCGTTCGCGGGCGTACGGACGCCGGTGGGACTCCGCGCTGTACGGCGCGGTAACAACCCGCTCGTAACACGGAGGATGTTCTCATACGGTAAAGCGAATGATTAGAGGACATTGGGGCCGAAACGACCTCAACCTATTCTCAAACTATAAATGGGTGAGATCGCCGGCTTTACCTGGTACACCGCGTGAACCGCGTGCGAAGCCGGCGACGGAACCCTAGGCGCTTAGTGGGCCATTTTTGGTAAGCAGAACTGGCGCTGCGGGATGAACCGAACGCCGAGTTAAGGCGCCGAAATCGACGCGTATTCAGAGACCATGAAAGGCGTTGGTTGCTGATGACAGCAGGACGGTGGCCATGAAGTCGGAATCCGCTAAGGAGTGTGTAACAACTCACCTGCCGAAGCAACTAGCTCTGAAAATGGATGGCGCTGGAGCGTCGTGCCTATACTCGGCCGTCGGCGGCACAGTGGGGCCGGTCGTCGCTCGCGGCGGCCGGTCCCGGCAAGCCCCGACGAGTAGGATGGCGCGGCGGTGTGCGTCGAAGGGCAGGTCGCGAGACCGCCTGGAGCCGCCGTCGGTGCAGATCTTGGTGGTAGTAGCAAATACTCGAGAGGGGCCCTCGGGGGCTGCCGTGGAGAAGGGTTTCTTGTGAACAGCCGTTGTCCAAGAGTCAGTCGATCCTAAGCCCGGGGAGAGATCCTCGTACCACGGGCGAAGGCGTTTTCGAATCGCCCATGGGGCGAGAGGGAATCCGGTCCGTATTCCGGAACCCGACGCGGAACCGCTCCCTAGTGTTCGGGGCTCTTTTGTCTCGTCCGGGCGACCGGAATGAACTCGAAGAAGCCGCCGGGGGGTCCGGGAAGAGTTCTCTTTTCTCTGTGAGCGTTGTACGTCCCTGGAATCCTCTAGCCGGGCGATAGGGACGCGAGCGCGAAGAGCACCGCTCGTTGCGGCGGTGTCCGTGACCCCCACGCGGACCTTGAAAATTCGAGAGAGGGCCACGCGGAGTCTTCGCGTCGGTTCGTACCGATATCCGCAGCAGGTCTCCGAGGTGAGCAGCCTCTAGCCGCATAGAATAATGTAGGTAAGGGAAGTCGGCAAAAACCGATCCGTAACT
>NW_028301732.1:25000-32500 GCF_037042655.1 Diuraphis noxia | reverse complement strand
CCGCCCGCGCAGGCGGCGCCATTTTTTTTCGTGCCGTGCAGCCACGCGGCGTGCAGCGTTCGATTTACGCGGGTGCGTACGGTGGTCGACGACTTGCAACAACGTCACGGGTGGTCGGTTAGACGAAATGCGCTCGGGGTTGCCCGGGTAGACCGCGGTCGGTGGGACGGGAGAAGATTTGTTCATGTCGGGTGAAAAAAAAATTACCAGATGGTAATAAGGACAGTGTGCATGTTGTATTATCACTGTCCCAATCCGCGCGCGCCCGGTGGTCGGTGTCGTAGGTGGTCGGCCGCACTGCTACGCGGGACCGCCTGGCGGCCGGCTAGCGGGACGCGATTTGCGTCCCGCCCGCGCAGGCGGCGCCATTTTTTTTCGTGCCGTGCAGCCACGCGGCGTGCAGCGTTCGATTTACGCGGGTGCGTACGGTGGTCGACGACTTGCAACAACGTCACGGGTGGTCGGTTAGACGAAATGCGCTCGGGGTTGCCCGGGTAGACCGCGGTCGGTGGGACGGGAGAAGATTTGTTCATGTCGGGTGAAAAAAAAATTACCAGATGGTAATAAGGACAGTGTGCATGTTGTATTATCACTGTCCCAATCCGCGCGCGCCCGGTGGTCGGTGTCGTAGGTGGTCGGCCGCACTGCTACGCGGGACCGCCTGGCGGCCGGCTAGCGGGACGCGATTTGCGTCCCGCCCGCGCAGGCGGCGCCATTTTTTTTCGTGCCGTGCAGCCACGCGGCGTGCAGCGTTCGATTTACGCGGGTGCGTACGGTGGTCGACGACTTGCAACAACGTCACGGGTGGTCGGTTAGACGAAATGCGCTCGGGGTTGCCCGGGTAGACCGCGGTCGGTGGGACGGGAGAAGATTTGTTCATGTCGGGTGAAAAAAAAATTACCAGATGGTAATAAGGACAGTGTGCATGTTGTATTATCACTGTCCCAATCCGCGCGCGCCCGGTGGTCGGTGTCGTAGGTGGTCGGCCGCACTGCTACGCGGGACCGCCTGGCGGCCGGCTAGCGGGACGCGATTTGCGTCCCGCCCGCGCAGGCGGCGCCATTTTTTTTCGTGCCGTGCAGCCACGCGGCGTGCAGCGTTCGATTTACGCGGGTGCGTACGGTGGTCGACGACTTGCAACAACGTCACGGGTGGTCGGTTAGACGAAATGCGCTCGGGGTTGCCCGGGTAGACCGCGGTCGGTGGGACGGGAGAAGATTTGTTCATGTCGGGTGAAAAAAAAATTACCAGATGGTAATAAGGACAGTGTGCATGTTGTATTATCACTGTCCCAATCCGCGCGCGCCCGGTGGTCGGTGTCGTAGGTGGTCGGCCGCACTGCTACGCGGGACCGCCTGGCGGCCGGCTAGCGGGACGCGATTTGCGTCCCGCCCGCGCAGGCGGCGCCATTTTTTTTCGTGCCGTGCAGCCACGCGGCGTGCAGCGTTCGATTTACGCGGGTGCGTACGGTGGTCGACGACTTGCAACAACGTCACGGGTGGTCGGTTAGACGAAATGCGCTCGGGGTTGCCCGGGTAGACCGCGGTCGGTGGGACGGGAGAAGATTTGTTCATGTCGGGTGAAAAAAAAATTACCAGATGGTAATAAGGACAGTGTGCATGTTGTATTATCACTGTCCCAATCCGCGCGCGCCCGGTGGTCGGTGTCGTAGGTGGTCGGCCGCACTGCTACGCGGGACCGCCTGGCGGCCGGCTAGCGGGACGCGGCTTGCAGCGTTCGATTTACGCGGGTGCGTACGGTGGTCGACGACTTGCAACAACGTCACGGGTGGTCGGTTAGACGAAATGCGCTCGGGGTTGCCCGGGTAGACCGCGGTCGGTGGGACGGGAGAAGATTTGTTCATGTCGGGTGAAAAAAAAATTACCAGATGGTAATAAGGACAGTGTGCATGTTGTATTATCACTGTCCCAATCCGCGCGCGCCCGGTGGTCGGTGTCGTAGGTGGTCGGCCGCACTGCTACGCGGGACCGCCTGGCGGCCGGCTAGCGGGACGCGATTTGCGTCCCGCCCGCGCAGGCGGCGCCATTTTTTTTCGTGCCGTGCAGCCACGCGGCGTGCAGCGTTCGATTTACGCGGGTGCGTACGGTGGTCGACGACTTGCAACAACGTCACGGGTGGTCGGTTAGACGAAATGCGCTCGGGGTTGCCCGGGTAGACCGCGGTCGGTGGGACGGGAGAAGATTTGTTCATGTCGGGTGAAAAAAAAATTACCAGATGGTAATAAGGACAGTGTGCATGTTGTATTATCACTGTCCCAATCCGCGCGCGCCCGGTGGTCGGTGTCGTAGGTGGTCGGCCGCACTGCTACGCGGGACCGCCTGGCGGCCGGCTAGCGGGACGCGATTTGCGTCCCGCCCGCGCAGGCGGCGCCATTTTTTTTCGTGCCGTGCAGCCACGCGGCGTGCAGCGTTCGATTTACGCGGGTGCGTACGGTGGTCGACGACTTGCAACAACGTCACGGGTGGTCGGTTAGACGAAATGCGCTCGGGGTTGCCCGGGTAGACCGCGGTCGGTGGGACGGGAGAAGATTTGTTCATGTCGGGTGAAAAAAAAATTACCAGATGGTAATAAGGACAGTGTGCATGTTGTATTATCACTGTCCCAATCCGCGCGCGCCCGGTGGTCGGTGTCGTAGGTGGTCGGCCGCACTGCTACGCGGGACCGCCTGGCGGCCGGCTAGCGGGACGCGATTTGCGTCCCGCCCGCGCAGGCGGCGCCATTTTTTTTCGTGCCGTGCAGCCACGCGGCGTGCAGCGTTCGATTTACGCGGGTGCGTACGGTGGTCGACGACTTGCAACAACGTCACGGGTGGTCGGTTAGACGAAATGCGCTCGGGGTTGCCCGGGTAGACCGCGGTCGGTGGGACGGGAGAAGATTTGTTCATGTCGGGTGGTCGGGTGAAAAAAAATTACGTAGCACTGTTACGCGCGTCCTAACGTCGTTTACGATGAACACGTATTATTTTCCAGTCGACCGTCCACGGTGGTCCGTCGAGCCGGGGTAGGTCGCATGCGGGCAGCCCGGACGTCGACGTTGCACGGGGTTTCGAAACCGGAGTTTTTGGATCGCGATTTTTTCCAAACCCAATAACTCGTTAACGGTCGGTTTTCGGTGGACGAACCAAAGAGGTGATCTCGTCGGGCGCACCGAATACTATCAGGAATAGTAGGTCCGACGGACGTGATGCGATTTTTAAATATTTTTCGATTGTGCGATTGTGGCGGGGGTATTAGTGTTCGGGTGGGGGGAACCGATACGCGCGCCGATTGCGGTAGTTGACGGGCGCGCGTCCACTGTTGCACGAGCGACGCTACGCCATTACGGGTGGTCGGTTAGACGAAATGTATTATCACTGTCCCAATCCGCGCGCCCGGTGGTCGGTGTCGTAGGCGGTCGGCCGGTACTGCTACTCGGGACCGCATGGCGGCCGGCTAGATTTGCGTCCCGCCATTTTTTTTCGTGCCGTGCCGCCAAGCGGCGTGCGTACGGTGGTCGACGACTTGTAACAACGTCACGGGTGGTCGGTTAGACGAAATGCGCTCGGGGTTGCCCGGGTAGACCGCGGTCGGTGGGACGGGAGAAGATTTGTTCATGTCGGGTGGTCGGGTGAAAAAAAATTACGTAGCACTGTTACGCGCGTCCTAACGTCGTTTACGATGAACACGTTTTATTTTCCAGTCGACCGTCCACGGTGGTCCGTCGAGCCGGGGTAGGTCGCATGCGGGCTGCCCGGACGTCGACGTTGCACGGGGTTTCGAAACCGGAGTTTTTGGATCGCGATTTTTTCCAAACCCAATAACTCGTTATCGGTCGGTGTTCGGTGGACGAACCAAAGAGGTGATCTCGTCGGGCGCACCGAATACTATCAGGAATAGTAGGTCCGACGGACGTGATGCGATTTTTAAATATTTTTCGATTGTGCGATTGCGGCGGGGGTATTAGTGTTCGGGTGGGGGGAACCGATACGCGCGCCGATTGCGGTAGTTGACGGGCGCGCGTCCACTGTTGCACGAGCGACGCTACGCCATTACGGGTGGTCGGTTAGACGAAATGTATTATCACTGTCCCAATCCGCGCGCCCGGTGGTCGGTGTCGTAGGTGGTCGGCCGGCTAGATTTGCGTCCCGCCACTTTTTTTCGTGCCGTGCCGCCAAGCGGCGTGCGTACGGTGGTCGACGACTTGTAACAACGTTAGGCGAAATGCGATTGTGGCGGGGGTATTAGTGTTCGGGCGGGGGGATCCGATACGGGCGCGGATTGCGGTAGTCCACGGGCGCGCGTCCACTGTTACACGAACGACGCTACGCCATTAAGGTGGAAAAACCCGGGATTTTGTAAATTTGTGAGCGGTTCGGTCGTCGGCGTTGCAGTCGACGGCCGGCCGCCGATCACGAACACCACAACAGCAAAGCCACGGGCGACGCCGAAGACGGCGCGTACACCTCGCGGCGCCCACCGGTCGCCGCCAACTGACGGTCGTCCACGTACGCGGGACACCGTCGGTTGAGTGGCCGGTCCGGTGAGAGCCGGCGGAAGGTGACACGCGTCCGCGTTTCGGCCGCCGACCCATCTCGCAATCCGAGTGGCGAAACTCAACCGGCGCCGCGCGTCCACCAGCCGGTGTTTGCGCGGCGCGCGCCAATCCACACCGATGACGACTCCCGTTACCGTTCCGCGTGTCACGAACACTCGACGCCAGAACATTCCCGCCGCGGCCGGCCATCGTCGCCGCGCCCGGCGGTCGCCGGGGCGAAGCCACGGGACGGCGGACTTCGCGTCGCGTCCCGGCTTCCCCCTCGATCTCGGCTGGGGGCCGTTACGAATCGGGCGAGAGCCGGTCTCGGTACGCTCGCCGGGGACCCGTGCACACACCGTCACCCGAACCCGGCGGTCGACCGTCACCCGGTCCGTCTCGTCAACGTGTCGCACTCCGTGTGCCGACCACACCACACACACATTTTGTTGTTGTTGAACCGCGGTCGGTCGCGCGGCCGTGACCCACAGCGGTCCCGGCCACGCGATCGCCCTCGGCGTCGGCTCGCCGCCCCCTTCCGCGGGGCGTCGGACCGGCGCTCGGACGCACGCGTCCCAGGCCGCCACGCGCGTGGCGGTCGCGGGGCGCGGTAGCAGTAAACCCGAGATCCCTGGTTGATCCTGCCAGTAGTCATATGCTTGTCTCAAAGATTAAGCCATGCATGTCTCAGTGCAAGCCGCATTAAGGTGAAACCGCGAAAGGCTCATTAAATCAGTTGTGGTTCCTTAGATCGTACCCAAGTTACTTGGATAACTGTGGTAATTCTAGAGCTAATACATGCCGACAGAGTTCCGACCGTCGCGGCGCTCTCGGGCGTCGCGCGCGGGAGGAACGCTTTTATTAGATCAAAACCGGCCCGTCGCGGCGCGCTTCGTGCGCGTCCCGATCGCGGCCCGCGCAAAGACCTGGTGACTCTGAATAACTTCGAGCTGATCGCACGGTCTCCGTACCGGCGACGCATCTTTCAAATGTCTGCCTTATCAACTGTCGACGGTAGGTTCCATGCCTACCGTGGTGGTAACGGGTAACGGGGAATCAGGGTTCGATTCCGGAGAGGGAGCCTGAGAAACGGCTACCACATCCAAGGAAGGCAGCAGGCGCGCAAATTACCCACTCCCGGAACGGGGAGGTAGTGACGAAAAATAACGATACGGGACTCATCCGAGGCCCCGTAATCGGAATGAGAACACTTTAAAACCTTTAAACGAGGATCAATTGGAGGGCAAGTCTGGTGCCAGCAGCCGCG
Source organism: Diuraphis noxia (assembly GCF_037042655.1). Classification (NCBI taxonomy): domain Eukaryota; kingdom Metazoa; phylum Arthropoda; class Insecta; order Hemiptera; family Aphididae; genus Diuraphis; species Diuraphis noxia. Next base: position 26,700 of record NW_028301732.1, on the reverse strand, counting down.
GTAATTCCAGCTCCAATAGCGTATATTAAAGTTGTTGCGGTTAAAAAGCTCGTAGTCGGATCTGTGTCTGGGCGGTGCCGGACCACCCTGGCGGTCCGGCGTGTCGCGGCCGGCCGTGCCGCGGGACCACGTGTCCCGTCGGCGCGGTCGCCGTCGCGCTCGTCAGCCGTCTCGGGGTGTTAGTTACCGGCACGTCGGCCGGACGTATTGTCGGCAGGCGGACACGTGTCTCGTGCTCCCGGCGCGCCGCGCGGCCACGCGTCGCGCGGCCGTCGGGGTTCGACGACGGCGGCCGCCTACTCCAATCTTGCTGCGCGGTGCTCTTCACCGAGTGCCGTCGGCGGGCCGACACGTTTACTTTGAACAAATTAGAGTGCTCAAAGCAGGCTCAAATCTGGCGGGGCGGCTTCACGGCCGTCTCGTCAAAAGGCCCTGAATACTGGTCGCATGGAATAATGGAACAAGACCTCGGTCCCGCGCATCTCCGCCCTTCGCGGGCGCGCGAAACCGCCCTCCGGGGCGTTTCCGTGCGCGGGCCGCCGGGCCGCGGGCGCCAGTCGCCCGCGCGTCCCGCCGGGCCGGTTTTCGGGACCGGAGGTAATGATCAACAGAGACGGGCGGGGGCATTCGTACCGAGACGTTAGAGGTGAAATTCTTGGATCGTCTCGAGACGAACTGACGCGAAAGCATTTGCCAAGTACGTTCTCGTATGATCAAGAACGAAAGTTAGAGGTTCGAAGGCGATCAGATACCGCCCTAGTTCTAACTGTAAACGATGCCAGCTAGCGATCCGCCGGCGTTTCATTAACGACCCGGCGGGCAGCTTCCGGGAAACCGAAGCTTTTCGGTTCCGGGGGAAGTATGATTGCAAAGTTGAAACTTAAAGGAATTGACGGAAGGGCACCACCAGGAGTGGAGCCTGCGGCTTAATTTGACTCAACACGGGAAACCTCACCAGGCCCGGACACCGGAAAGATTGACAGATTGAGAGCTCTTTCTTGATTCGGTGGGTGGTGGTGCATGGCCGTTCTTAGTTGGTGGAGCGATCTGTCTGGTTAATTCCGATAACGAACGAGACTCTGTCCTGCTAACTAGGCGGGTAAACCCGGGTCGGCGTGGGCGCGGCGCCGGCGGTTTCGGCCGTCTGCGTTCGCGTTCCCGTCGGCTCGGCCCGGTATCCCCGAACGCGTTCGCCCGTCGTCCACGGCGGTCGTCGGGCGCGGCCGCGCCATCCGCGTCCCGGCGTGCGGCGGGCGTGCGGGGGTCGGGGGGCAACCTCCGGTCGCCGTGCGTCAGTCGTGCGCTGGGCTCCGCGGTGAAGCGCGCCGCGTTCGCGGCCGTCGCCGGCGGATCACGATACGTTACTAGGGCTACCGCCGGCTCCCAGGAGCTTAAACTCTTCTTAGAGGGACAGGCGGCGGACGAAAATAGCCGCACGAGACTGAGCGATAACAGGTCTGTGATGCCCTTAGATGTTCTGGGCCGCACGCGCGCTACACTGAAGGAATCAGCGTGTGTTAACATTCCTGGGCCGACAGGCTTCCGGGTAACCCGCTGAACCTCCTTCGTGCTTAGGGATCGTGGCTTGCAATTTTTCCACGTGAACGAGGAATTCCCAGTAAGCGCGAGTCATCAGCTCGCGTTGATTACGTCCCTGCCCTTTGTACACACCGCCCGTCGCTACTACCGATTGAACGACC
>NW_028301732.1:10000-17500 GCF_037042655.1 Diuraphis noxia | reverse complement strand
GCAGCCACGCGGCGTGCAGCGTTCGATTTACGCGGGTGCGTACGGTGGTCGACGACTTGCAACAACGTCACGGGTGGTCGGTTAGACGAAATGCGCTCGGGGTTGCCCGGGTAGACCGCGGTCGGTGGGACGGGAGAAGATTTGTTCATGTCGGGTGAAAAAAAAAATTACCAGATGGTAATAAGGACAGTGTGCATGTTGTATTATCACTGTCCCAATCCGCGCGCGCCCGGTGGTCGGTGTCGTAGGTGGTCGGCCGCACTGCTACGCGGGACCGCCTGGCGGCCGGCTAGCGGGACGCGATTTGCGTCCCGCCCGCGCAGGCGGCCATTTTTTTTCGTGCCGTGCAGCCACGCGGCGTGCAGCGTTCGATTTACGCGGGTGCGTACGGTGGTCGACGACTTGCAACAACGTCACGGGTGGTCGGTTAGACGAAATGCGCTCGGGGTTGCCCGGGTAGACCGCGGTCGGTGGGACGGGAGAAGATTTGTTCATGTCGGGTGAAAAAAAAAATTACCAGATGGTAATAAGGACAGTGTGCATGTTGTATTATCACTGTCCCAATCCGCGCGCGCCCGGTGGTCGGTGTCGTAGGTGGTCGGCCGCACTGCTACGCGGGACCGCCTGGCGGCCGGCTAGCGGGACGCGATTTGCGTCCCGCCCGCGCAGGCGGCGCCATTTTTTTTCGTGCCGTGCAGCCACGCGGCGTGCAGCGTTCGATTTACGCGGGTGCGTACGGTGGTCGACGACTTGCAACAACGTCACGGGTGGTCGGTTAGACGAAATGCGCTCGGGGTTGCCCGGGTAGACCGCGGTCGGTGGGACGGGAGAAGATTTGTTCATGTCGGGTGAAAAAAAAATTACCAGATGGTAATAAGGACAGTGTGCATGTTGTATTATCACTGTCCCAATCCGCGCGCGCCCGGTGGTCGGTGTCGTAGGTGGTCGGCCGCACTGCTACGCGGGACCGCCTGGCGGCCGGCTAGCGGGACGCGATTTGCGTCCCGCCCGCGCAGGCGGCGCCATTTTTTTTCGTGCCGTGCAGCCACGCGGCGTGCAGCGTTCGATTTACGCGGGTGCGTACGGTGGTCGACGACTTGCAACAACGTCACGGGTGGTCGGTTAGACGAAATGCGCTCGGGGTTGCCCGGGTAGACCGCGGTCGGTGGGACGGGAGAAGATTTGTTCATGTCGGGTGAAAAAAAAATTACCAGATGGTAATAAGGACAGTGTGCATGTTGTATTATCACTGTCCCAATCCGCGCGGCCCCGGTGGTCGGTGTCGTAGGTGGTCGGCCGCACTGCTACGCGGGACCGCCTGGCGGCCGGCTAGCGGGACGCGATTTGCGTCCCGCCCGCGCAGGCGGCGCCATTTTTTTTCGTGCCGTGCAGCCACGCGGCGTGCAGCGTTCGATTTACGCGGGTGCGTACGGTGGTCGACGACTTGCAACAACGTCACGGGTGGTCGGTTAGACGAAATGCGCTCGGGGTTGCCCGGGTAGACCGCGGTCGGTGGGACGGGAGAAGATTTGTTCATGTCGGGTGAAAAAAAAATTACCAGATGGTAATAAGGACAGTGTGCATGTTGTATTATCACTGTCCCAATCCGCGCGCGCCCGGTGGTCGGTGTCGTAGGTGGTCGGCCGCACTGCTACGCGGGACCGCCTGGCGGCCGGCTAGCGGGACGCGATTTGCGTCCCGCCCGCGCAGGCGGCGCCATTTTTTTTCGTGCCGTGCAGCCACGCGGCGTGCAGCGTTCGATTTACGCGGGTGCGTACGGTGGTCGACGACTTGCAACAACGTCACGGGTGGTCGGTTAGACGAAATGCGCTCGGGGTTGCCCGGGTAGACCGCGGTCGGTGGGACGGGAGAAGATTTGTTCATGTCGGGTGGTCGGGTGAAAAAAAATTACGTAGCACTGTTACGCGCGTCCTAACGTCGTTTACGATGAACACGTATTATTTTCCAGTCGACCGTCCACGGTGGTCCGTCGAGCCGGGGTAGGTCGCATGCGGGCAGCCCGGACGTCGACGTTGCACGGGGTTTCGAAACCGGAGTTTTTGGATCGCGATTTTTTCCAAACCCAATAACTCGTTAACGGTCGGTTTTCGGTGGACGAACCAAAGAGGTGATCTCGTCGGGCGCACCGAATACTATCAGGAATAGTAGGTCCGACGGACGTGATGCGATTTTTAAATATTTTTCGATTGTGCGATTGTGGCGGGGGTATTAGTGTTCGGGTGGGGGGAACCGATACGCGCGCCGATTGCGGTAGTTGACGGGCGCGCGTCCACTGTTGCACGAGCGACGCTACGCCATTACGGGTGGTCGGTTAGACGAAAATGTATTATCACTGTCCCAATCCGCGCGCCCGGTGGTCGGTGTCGTAGGCGGTCGGCCGGTACTGCTACTCGGGACCGCATGGCGGCCGGCTAGATTTGCGTCCCGCCATTTGTTTTCGTGCCGTGCCGCCAAGCGGCGTGCGTACGGTGGTCGACGACTTGTAACAACGTCACGGGTGGTCGGTTAGACGAAATGCGCTCGGGGTTGCCCGGGTAGACCGCGGTCGGTGGGACGGGAGAAGATTTGTTCATGTCGGGTGGTCGGGTGAAAAAAAATTACGTAGCACTGTTACGCGCGTCCTAACGTCGTTTACGATGAACACGTTTTATTTTCCAGTCGACCGTCCACGGTGGTCCGTCGAGCCGGGGTAGGTCGCATGCGGGCTGCCCGGACGTCGACGTTGCACGGGGTTTCGAAACCGGAGTTTTTGGATCGCGATTTTGTCCAAACCCAATAACTCGTTATCGGTCGGTGTTCGGTGGGACGAACCAAAGAGGTGATCTCGTCGGGCGCACCGAATACTATCAGGAATAGTAGGTCCGACGGACGTGATGCGATTTTTAAATATTTTTCGATTGTGCGATTGCGGCGGGGGTATTAGTGTTCGGGTGGGGGGAACCGATACGCGCGCCGATTGCGGTAGTTGACGGGCGCGCGTCCACTGTTGCACGAGCGACGCTACGCCATTACGGGTGGTCGGTTAGACGAAATGTATTATCACTGTCCCAATCCGCGCGCCCGGTGGTCGGTGTCGTAGGTGGTCGCCGCGTAGATTTGCGTCCCGCCACTTTTTTTCGTGCCGTGCCGCCAAGCGGCGTGCGTACGGTGGTCGACGACTTGTAACAACGTTAGGCGAAATGCGATTGTGGCGGGGGTATTAGTGTTCGGGCGGGGGATCCGATCGGGCGCGGATTGCGGTAGTCCACGGGCGCGCGTCCACTGTTACACGAACGACGCTACGCCATTAAGGTGGAAAAACCCGGGATTTTGTAAATTTGTGAGCGGTTCGGTCGTCGGCGTTGCAGCAGTCGACGGCCGGCCGCCGATCACGAACACCACAACAGCAAAGCCACGGGCGACGCCGAAGACGGCGCGTACACCTCGCGGCGCCCACCGGTCGCCGCCAACTGACGGTCGTCCACGTACGCGGGACACCGTCGGTTGAGTGGCCGGTCCGGTGAGAGCCGGCGGAAGGTGACACGCGTCCGCGTTTCGGCCGCCGACCCATCTCGCAATCCGAGTGGCGAAACTCAACCGGCGCCGCGCGTCCACCAGCCGGTGTTTGCGCGGCGCGCGCCAATCCACACCGATGACGACTCCCGTTACCGTTCCGCGTGTCACGAACACTCGACGCCAGAACATTCCCGCCGCGGCCGGCCATCGTCGCCGCGCCCGGCGGTCCGCCGGGGCGAAGCCACGGGACGGCGGACTTCGCGTCGCGTCCCGGCTTCCCCCTCGATCTCGGCTGGGGGCCGTTACGAATCGGGCGAGAGCCGGTCTCGGTACGCTCGCCGGGGACCCCGTGCACACACCGTCACCCGAACCCGGCGGTCGACCGTCACCCCGGTCCGTCTCGTCAACGTGTCGCACTCCGTGTGCCGACCACACCACACACACATTTTGTTGTTGTTGAACCGCGGTCGGTCGCGCGGCCGTGACCCACAGCGGTCCCGGCCACGCGATCGCCCTCGGCGTCGGCTCGCCGCCCCCTTCCGCGGGGCGTCGGACCGGCGCTCGGACGCACGCGTCCCAGGCCGCCACGCGCGTGGCGGTCGCGGGGCGCGGTAGCAGTAAACCCGAGATCCCTGGTTGATCCTGCCAGTAGTCATATGCTTGTCTCAAAGATTAAGCCATGCATGTCTCAGTGCAAGCCGCATTAAGGTGAAACCGCGAAAGGCTCATTAAATCAGTTGTGGTTCCTTAGATCGTACCCAAGTTACTTGGATAACTGTGGTAATTCTAGAGCTAATACATGCCGACAGAGTTCCGACCGTCGCGGCGCTCTCGGGCGTCGCGCGCGGGAGGAACGCTTTTATTAGATCAAAACCGGCCCGTCGCGGCGCGCTTCGTGCGCGTCCGATCGCGGCCCGCGCAAAGACCTGGTGACTCTGAATAACTTCGAGCTGATCGCACGGTCTCCGTACCGGCGACGCATCTTTCAATGTCTGCCTTATCAACTGTCGACGGTAGGTTCCATGCCTACCGTGGTGGTAACGGGTAACGGGGAATCAGGGTTCGATTCCGGAGAGGGAGCCTGAGAAACGGCTACCACATCCAAGGAAGGCAGCAGGCGCGCAAATTACCCACTCCCGGAACGGGGAGGTAGTGACGAAAAATAACGATACGGGACTCATCCGAGGCCCCGTAATCGGAATGAGAACACTTTAAAACCTTTAAACGAGGATCAATTGGAGGGCAAGTCTGGTGCCAGCAGCCGCGGTAATTCCAGCTCCAATAGCGTATATTAAAGTTGTTGCGGTTAAAAAGCTCGTAGTCGGATCTGTGTCTGGGCGGTGCCGGACCACCCTGGCGGTCCGGCGTGTCGCGGCCGGCCGTGCCGCGGGACCACGTGTCCCGTCGGCGCGGTCGCCGTCGCGCTCGTCAGCCGTCTCGGGGTGTTAGTTACCGGCACGTCGGCCGGACGTATTGTCGGCAGGCGGACACGTGTCTCGTGCTCCCGGCGCGCCGCGCGGCCACGCGTCGCGCGGCCGTCGGGGTTCGACGACGGCGGCCGCCTACTCCAATCTTGCTGCGCGGTGCTCTTCACCGAGTGCCGTCGGCGGGCCGACACGTTTACTTTGAACAAATTAGAGTGCTCAAAGCAGGCTCAAATCTGGCGGGGCGGCTTCACGGCCGTCTCGTCAAAAGGCCCTGAATACTGGTCGCATGGAATAATGGAACAAGACCTCGGTCCCGCGCATCTCCGCCCTTCGCGGGCGCGCGAAACCGCCCTCCGGGGCGTTTCCCGTGCGCGGGCCGCCGGGCCGCGGGCGCCAGTCGCCCGCGCGTCCCGCCGGGCCGGTTTTCGGGACCGGAGGTAATGATCAACAGAGACGGGCGGGGGCATTCGTACCGAGACGTTAGAGGTGAAATTCTTGGATCGTCTCGAGACGAACTGACGCGAAAGCATTTGCCAAGTACGTTCTCGTATGATCAAGAACGAAAGTTAGAGGTTCGAAGGCGATCAGATACCGCCCTAGTTCTAACTGTAAACGATGCCAGCTAGCGATCCGCCGGCGTTTCATTAACGACCCGGCGGGCAGCTTCCGGGAAACCGAAGCTTTTCGGTTCCGGGGGAAGTATGATTGCAAAGTTGAAACTTAAAGGAATTGACGGAAGGGCACCACCAGGAGTGGAGCCTGCGGCTTAATTTGACTCAACACGGGAAACCTCACCAGGCCCGGACACCGGAAAGATTGACAGATTGAGAGCTCTTTCTTGATTCGGTGGGTGGTGGTGCATGGCCGTTCTTAGTTGGTGGAGCGATCTGTCTGGTTAATTCGATAACGAACGAGACTCTGTCCTGCTAACTAGGCGGGTAAACCCGGGTCGGCGTGGGCGCGGCGCCGGCGGTTTCGGCCGTCTGCGTTCGCGTTCCCGTCGGCTCGGCCCGGTATCCCCGAACGCGTTCGCCCGTCGTCCACGGCGGTCGTCGGGCGCGGCCGCGCCATCCGCGTCCCGGCGTGCGGCGGGCGTGCGGGGGGTCGGGGGGCAACCTCCGGTCGCCGTGCGTCAGGTCGTGCGCTGGGCTCCGCGGTGAAGCGCGCCGCGTTCGCGGCCGTCGCCGGCGGATCACGATACGTTACTAGGGCTACCGCCGGCTCCCAGGAGCTTAAACTCTTCTTAGAGGGACAGGCGGCGGACGAAAATAGCCGCACGAGACTGAGCGATAACAGGTCTGTGATGCCCTTAGATGTTCTGGGCCGCACGCGCGCTACACTGAAGGAATCAGCGTGTGTTAACATTCCTGGGCCGACAGGCTTCCGGGTAACCCGCTGAACCTCCTTCGTGCTTAGGGATCGTGGCTTGCAATTTTTCCACGTGAACGAGGAATTCCCAGTAAGCGCGAGTCATCAGCTCGCGTTGATTACGTCCCTGCCCTTTGTACACACCGCCCGTCGCTACTACCGATTGAACGACCGCAGTGAGGTCTTCGGACTGGACGCGCGTTATTCGGCCCCCTCGGGGGCTGGGTCGTCGCGCGACCGGGAAGATGACCGAACTCGGCCGTTTAGAGGAAGTAAAAGTCGTAACAAGGTTTCCGTAGGTGAACCTGCGGAAGGATCATTAGAGACGGGCCCCGCGGCGCCGGCGACTCGCTTGCCGGTCTCGCGCGCGCCTAATCCGACCCCGTGGCCGCGTGCGCTCGCGCGCGACAACCGCGCACGGTTGTCGTCCGCCGACCGCCCGCGCGCCGCGACCCCCGACCGAGAGTCGACCGAAAGATGGTTACCGTCGTCGGAAGACGATTGTGTAAACGAAAAAAAAAAAAAAACAAACACCCGACCCCGAACGGCGGATCACTTGGCTCGTGGATCGATGAAGACCGCAGCTATCTGCGCGTCGTCGTGTAATCCGCAGGTTATACGAACATCGACCAGTCGAACGCACATTGCGGCCTCGGTGACCCGCGGGTCCCGGGCCACGCCTGTCTGAGGGTCCGTATACCGGATACTCGGCCAGACCGATGCGCCGGCACGGCAGGCGTCCGGCGGAGCGCGCGCGCCGCGTCCGGTCCTCACGGGGACCGGCGCCCGCGCGCCCGTCGGCCGCACGCCGCGCCCGCGCGAGTTTGGCGGCTCGACCGGGGAAAACGCGGGCTACCGCTCGCGGCTGCCCCCGGTCGTCCGCCCAAGTTGTGACGGCAAACAGTCACGGGTTCTCGCGCCGTCGAACGGCACGTCCCCGTCCGCCCGCCGCGCGAGAGCGCGGCCGGGTCGGCTGAGAGTCGTCCTCGAGACGCCACCTCTCCGGCAACCGAGAAGCGGACGCGGACCGTCGCCGCGCGGACGGAGCGCGGACCCGCGCACCAGTTACCACCACCACACGTACCACACACTTGTTCCGACCTCAGATCAGGCGGGACTACCCGCCGGATTTAAGCATATTAATAAGCGGAGGAAAAGAAAACAACCGTGATTCCCCCAGTAGCGGCGA
>NW_028301732.1:0-5000 GCF_037042655.1 Diuraphis noxia | reverse complement strand
GGATAGGTTCGTGGTTCGGTCGCGGTCGACTGGCCCGCAGGTCCGGGCGACGGGCGCTATTTTTTTTTTTTGTCAAAACCGTTCGACGTGCCGACTCCATGGAATTTCGGAGTAGACTGCTGCTTGTCAGCCGCGCGACCGTGATGCACAGTGTGCAGGGCTACGGTGACGACACTGTCCCCATTCACCAGAGGAGGAAAGGGACAGTGAAATATCATTCGAACCAGTACTGTCCTCATCGCTATCGGTGACGAGGGGGTTAGTGCACTGTCCTCATCGCTAACGGGGACGATAGGGGACAGTGCACTGTCCTCATCGCTATCGGGGACGATAGGGACAGTGCACTGTCCTCATCTACCAGAAGGTAATAAGGACAGTGTGCATGTTGTATTATCACTGTCCCAATCCGCGCGCGCCCGGTGGTCGGCCGCACTGCTACGCGGGACCGCCTGGCGGCCGGCTAGCGGGACGCGGCTTGCAGCGTTCGATTTACGCGGGTGCGTACGGTGGTCGACGACTTGCAACAACGTCACGGGTGGTCGGTTAGACGAAATGCGCTCGGGGTTGCCCGGGTAGACCGCGGTCGGTGGGACGGGAGAAGATTTGTTCATGTCGGGTGAAAAAAAAATTACCAGATGGTAATAAGGGACAGTGTGCATGTTGTATTATCACTGTCCCAATCCGCGCGCGCCCGGTGGTCGGTGTCGTAGGTGGTCGGCCGCACTGCTACGCGGGACCGCCTGGCGGCCGGCTAGCGGGACGCGATTTGCGTCCCGCCCGCGCAGGCGGCGCCATTTTTTTTTCGTGCCGTGCAGCCACGCGGCGTGCAGCGTTCGATTTACGCGGGTGCGTACGGTGGTCGACGACTTGCAACAACGTCACGGGTGGTCGGTTAGACGAAATGCGCTCGGGGTTGCCCGGGTAGACCGCGGTCGGTGGGACGGGAGAAGATTTGTTCATGTCGGGTGAAAAAAAAATTACCAGATGGTAATAAGGACAGTGTGCATGTTGTATTATCACTGTCCCAATCCGCGCGCGCCCGGTGGTCGGTGTCGTAGGTGGTCGGCCGCACTGCTACGCGGGACCGCCTGGCGGCCGGCTAGCGGGACGCGATTTGCGTCCCGCCCGCGCAGGCGGCGCCATTTTTTTTCGTGCCGTGCAGCCACGCGGCGTGCAGCGTTCGATTTACGCGGGTGCGTACGGTGGTCGACGACTTGCAACAACGTCACGGGTGGTCGGTTAGACGAAATGCGCTCGGGGTTGCCCGGGTAGACCGCGGTCGGTGGGACGGGAGAAGATTTGTTCATGTCGGGTGAAAAAAAAATTACCAGATGGTAATAAGGACAGTGTGCATGTTGTATTATCACTGTCCCAATCCGCGCGCGCCCCGGTGGTCGGTGTCGTAGGTGGTCGGCCGCACTGCTACGCGGGACCGCCTGGCGGCCGGCTAGCGGGACGCGATTTGCGTCCCGCCCGCGCAGGCGGCGCCATTTTTTTTCGTGCCGTGCAGCCACGCGGCGTGCAGCGTTCGATTTACGCGGGTGCGTACGGTGGTCGACGACTTGCAACAACGTCACGGGTGGTCGGTTAGACGAAATGCGCTCGGGGTTGCCCGGGTAGACCGCGGTCGGTGGGACGGGAGAAGATTTGTTCATGTCGGGTGAAAAAAAAATTACCAGATGGTAATAAGGACAGTGTGCATGTTGTATTATCACTGTCCCAATCCGCGCGCCGCCCGGTGGTCGGTGTCGTAGGTGGTCGGCCGCACTGCTACGCGGGACCGCCTGGCGGCCGGCTAGCGGGACGCGATTTGCGTCCCGCCCGCGCAGGCGGCGCCATTTTTTTTCGTGCCGTGCAGCCACGCGGCGTGCAGCGTTCGATTTACGCGGGTGCGTACGGTGGTCGACGACTTGCAACAACGTCACGGGTGGTCGGTTAGACGAAATGCGCTCGGGGTTGCCCGGGTAGACCGCGGTCGGTGGGACGGGAGAAGATTTGTTCATGTCGGGTGAAAAAAAAATTACCAGATGGTAATAAGGACAGTGTGCATGTTGTATTATCACTGTCCCAATCCGCGCGCGCCCGGTGGTCGGTGTCGTAGGTGGTCGGCCGCACTGCTACGCGGGACCGCCTGGCGGCCGGCTAGCGGGACGCGATTTGCGTCCCGCCCGCGCAGGCGGCGCCATTTTTTTTCGTGCCGTGCAGCCACGCGGCGTGCAGCGTTCGATTTACGCGGGTGCGTACGGTGGTCGACGACTTGCAACAACGTCACGGGTGGTCGGTTAGACGAAATGCGCTCGGGGTTGCCCGGGTAGACCGCGGTCGGTGGGACGGGAGAAGATTTGTTCATGTCGGGTGAAAAAAAAATTACCAGATGGTAATAAGGACAGTGTGCATGTTGTATTATCACTGTCCCAATCCGCGCGCGCCCGGTGGTCGGTGTCGTAGGTGGTCGGCCGCACTGCTACGCGGGACCGCCTGGCGGCCGGCTAGCGGGACGCGATTTGCGTCCCGCCCGCGCAGGCGGCGCCATTTTTTTTCGTGCCGTGCAGCCACGCGGCGTGCAGCGTTCGATTTACGCGGGTGCGTACGGTGGTCGACGACTTGCAACAACGTCACGGGTGGTCGGTTAGACGAAATGCGCTCGGGGTTGCCCGGGTAGACCGCGGTCGGTGGGACGGGAGAAGATTTGTTCATGTCGGGTGAAAAAAAAATTACCAGATGGTAATAAGGACAGTGTGCATGTTGTATTATCACTGTCCCAATCCGCGCGCGCCCGGTGGTCGGTGTCGTAGGTGGTCGGCCGCACTGCTACGCGGGACCGCCTGCGGCCGGCTAGCGGGACGCGATTTGCGTCCCGCCCGCGCAGGCGGCGCCATTTTTTTTCGTGCCGTGCAGCCACGCGGCGTGCAGCGTTCGATTTACGCGGGTGCGTACGGTGGTCGACGACTTGCAACAACGTCACGGGTGGTCGGTTAGACGAAATGCGCTCGGGGTTGCCCGGGTAGACCGCGGTCGGTGGGACGGGAGAAGATTTGTTCATGTCGGGTGAAAAAAAAATTACCAGATGGTAATAAGGACAGTGTGCATGTTGTATTATCACTGTCCCAATCCGCGCGCGCCCGGTGGTCGGTGTCGTAGGTGGTCGGCCGCACTGCTACGCGGGACCGCCTGGCGGCCGGCTAGCGGGACGCGATTTGCGTCCCGCCCGCGCAGGCGGCGCCATTTTTTTTCGTGCCGTGCAGCCACGCGGCGTGCAGCGTTCGATTTACGCGGGTGCGTACGGTGGTCGACGACTTGCAACAACGTCACGGGTGGTCGGTTAGACGAAATGCGCTCGGGGTTGCCCGGGTAGACCGCGGTCGGTGGGACGGGAGAAGATTTGTTCATGTCGGGTGGTCGGGTGAAAAAAAATTACGTAGCACTGTTACGCGCGTCCTAACGTCGTTTACGATGAACACGTATTATTTTCCAGTCGACCGTCCACGGTGGTCCGTCGAGCCGGGGTAGGTCGCATGCGGGCAGCCCGGACGTCGACGTTGCACGGGGTTTCGAAACCGGAGTTTTTGGATCGCGATTTTTTCCAAACCCAATAACTCGTTAACGGTCGGTTTTCGGTGGACGAACCAAAGAGGTGATCTCGTCGGGCGCACCGAATACTATCAGGAATAGTAGGTCCGACGGACGTGATGCGATTTTTAAATATTTTTCGATTGTGCGATTGTGGCGGGGGTATTAGTGTTCGGGTGGGGGGAACCGATACGCGCGCCGATTGCGGTAGTTGACGGGCGCGCGTCCACTGTTGCACGAGCGACGCTACGCCATTACGGGTGGTCGGTTAGACGAAATGTATTATCACTGTCCCAATCCGCGCGCCCGGTGGTCGGTGTCGTAGGCGGTCGGCGGTACTGCTACTCGGGACCGCATGGCGGCCGGCTAGATTTGCGTCCCGCCATTTTTTTTCGTGCCGTGCCGCCAAGCGGCGTGCGTACGGTGGTCGACGACTTGTAACAACGTCACGGGTGGTCGGTTAGACGAAATGCGCTCGGGGTTGCCCGGGTAGACCGCGGTCGGTGGGACGGGAGAAGATTTGTTCATGTCGGGTGGTCGGGTGAAAAAAAATTACGTAGCACTGTTACGCGCGTCCTAACGTCGTTTACGATGAACACGTTTTATTTTCCAGTCGACCGTCCACGGTGGTCCGTCGAGCCGGGGTAGGTCGCATGCGGGCTGCCCGGACGTCGACGTTGCACGGGGTTTCGAAACCGGAGTTTTTTGGATCGCGATTTTTTCCAAACCCAATAACTCGTTATCGGTCGGTGTTCGGTGGACGAACCAAAGAGGTGATCTCGTCGGGCGCACCGAATACTATCAGGAATAGTAGGTCCGACGGACGTGATGCGATTTTTAAATATTTTTCGATTGTGCGATTGCGGCGGGGGTATTAGTGTTCGGGTGGGGGGAACCGATACGCGCGCCGATTGCGGTAGTTGACGGGCGCGCGTCCACTGTTGCACGAGCGACGCTACGCCATTACGGGTGGTCGGTTAGACGAAATGTATTATCACTGTCCCAATCCGCGCGCCCGGTGGTCGGTGTCGTAGGTGGTCGGCCGGCTAGATTTGCGTCCCGCCACTTTTTTTCGTGCCGTGCCGCCAAGCGGCGTGCGTACGGTGGTCGACGACTTGTAACAACGTTAGGCGAAATGCGATTGTGGCGGGGGTATTAGTGTTCGGGCGGGGGGATCCGATACGGGCGCGGATTGCGGTAGTCCACGGGCGCGCGTCCACTGTTACACGAACGACGCTACGCCATTAAGGTGGAAAAACCCGGGATTTTGTAAATTTGTGAGCGGTTCGGTCGTCGGCGTTGCAGTCGACGGCCGGCCGCCGATCACGAACACCACAACAGCAAAGCCACGGGCGACGCCGAAGACGGCGCGTACACCTCGCGGCGCCCACCGGTCGCCGCCAACTGACGGTCGTCCACGTACGCGGGAC
>NW_028301731.1:57500-61657 GCF_037042655.1 Diuraphis noxia | reverse complement strand
AGGCGGACACGTGTCTCGTGCTCCCGGCGCGCCGCGCGGCCACGCGTCGCGCGGCCGTCGGGGTTCGACGACGGCGGCCGCCTACTCCAATCTTGCTGCGCGGTGCTCTTCACCGAGTGCCGTCGGCGGGCCGACACGTTTACTTTGAACAAATTAGAGTGCTCAAAGCAGGCTCAAATCTGGCGGGGCGGCTTCACGGCCGTCTCGTCAAAAGGCCCTGAATACTGGTCGCATGGAATAATGGAACAAGACCTCGGTCCCGCGCATCTCCGCCCTTCGCGGGCGCGCGAAACCGCCTTCCGGGGCGTTTCCGTGCGCGGGCCGCCGGGCCGCGGGCGCCAGTCGCCCGCGCGTCCCGCCGGGCCGGTTTTCGGGACCGGAGGTAATGATCAACAGAGACGGGCGGGGGCATTCGTACCGAGACGTTAGAGGTGAAATTCTTGGATCGTCTCGAGACGAACTGACGCGAAAGCATTTGCCAAGTACGTTCTCGTATGATCAAGAACGAAAGTTAGAGGTTCGAAGGCGATCAGATACCGCCCTAGTTCTAACTGTAAACGATGCCAGCTAGCGATCCGCCGGCGTTTCATTAACGACCCGGCGGGCAGCTTCCGGGAAACCGAAGCTTTTCGGTTCCGGGGGAAGTATGATTGCAAAGTTGAAACTTAAAGGAATTGACGGAAGGGCACCACCAGGAGTGGAGCCTGCGGCTTAATTTGACTCAACACGGGAAACCTCACCAGGCCCGGACACCGGAAAGATTGACAGATTGAGAGCTCTTTCTTGATTCGGTGGGTGGTGGTGCATGGCCGTTCTTAGTTGGTGGAGCGATCTGTCTGGTTAATTCCGATAACGAACGAGACTCTGTCCTGCTAACTAGGCGGGTAAACCCGGGTCGGCGTGGGCGCGGCGCCGGCGGTTTCGGCCGTCTGCGTTCGCGTTCCCGTCGGCTCGGCCCGGTATCCCCGAACGCGTTCGCCCGTCGTCCACGGCGGTCGTCGGGCGCGGCCGCGCCATCCGCGTCCCGGCGTGCGGCGGGCGTGCGGGGGTCGGGGGGCAACCTCCGGTCGCCGTGCGTCAGTCGTGCGCTGGGCTCCGCGGTGAAGCGCGCCGCGTTCGCGGCCGTCGCCGGCGGATCACGATACGTTACTAGGGCTACCGCCGGCTCCCAGGAGCTTAAACTCTTCTTAGAGGGACAGGCGGCGGACGAAAATAGCCGCACGAGACTGAGCGATAACAGGTCTGTGATGCCCTTAGATGTTCTGGGCCGCACGCGCGCTACACTGAAGGAATCAGCGTGTGTTAACATTCCTGGGCCGACAGGCTTCCGGGTAACCCGCTGAACCTCCTTCGTGCTTAGGGATCGTGGCTTGCAATTTTTCCACGTGAACGAGGAATTCCCAGTAAGCGCGAGTCATCAGCTCGCGTTGATTACGTCCCTGCCCTTTGTACACACCGCCCGTCGCTACTACCGATTGAACGACCGCAGTGAGGTCTTCGGACTGGACGCGCGTTATTCGGCCCCCTCGGGGGCTGGGTCGTCGCGCGACCGGGAAGATGACCGAACTCGGCCGTTTAGAGGAAGTAAAAGTCGTAACAAGGTTTCCGTAGGTGAACCTGCGGAAGGATCATTAGAGACGGGCCCGCGGCGCCGGCGACTCGCTTGCCGGTCTCGCGCGCGCCTAATCCGACCCCGTGGCCGCGTGCGCTCGCGCGCGACAACCGCGCACGGTTGTCGTCCGCCGACCGCCCGCGCGCCGCGACCCCCGACCGAGAGTCGACCGAAAGATGGTTACCGTCGTCGGAAGACGATTGTGTAAACGAAAAAAAAAAAACAAACACCCGACCCCGAACGGCGGATCACTTGGCTCGTGGATCGATGAAGACCGCAGCTATCTGCGCGTCGTCGTGTAATCCGCAGGTTATACGAACATCGACCAGTCGAACGCACATTGCGGCCTCGGTGACCCGCGGGTCCCGGGCCACGCCTGTCTGAGGGTCGTATACCGGATACTCGGCCAGACCGATGCGCCGGCACGGCAGGCGTCCGGCGGAGCGCGCGCGCCGCGTCCGGTCCTCACGGGGACCGGCGCCCGCGCGCCCGTCGGCCGCACGCCGCGCCCGCGCGAGTTTGGCGGCTCGACCGGGGAAAACGCGGGCTACCGCTCGCGGCTGCCCCCGGTCGTCCGCCCAAGTTGTGACGGCAAACAGTCACGGGTTCTCGCGCCGTCGAACGGCACGTCCCCGTCCGCCCGCCGCGCGAGAGCGCGGCCGGGTCGGCTGAGAGTCGTCCTCGAGACGCCACCTCTCCGGCAACCGAGAAGCGGACGCGGACCGTCGCCGCGCGGACGGAGCGCGGACCCGCGCACCAGTTACCACCACCACACGTACCACACACTTGTTCCGACCTCAGATCAGGCGGGACTACCCGCCGGATTTAAGCATATTAATAAGCGGAGGAAAAGAAAACAACCGTGATTCCCCCAGTAGCGGCGAGCGAACAGGGAAAAGCCCATCGCCGAATCCCGCCGCGCACTTTTGTGTCGCGGCACGTATGGGAGTTGTGGCGTACGGGCCGGCCTCGTTGCCGGGGCGCACGTGACGGTCCAAGTCTCCCTTGAACGGGGCCATGGCCCGCAGATGGTGCCAGGCCAGTAGAGGCCGTCACAGCGTTCCGGGATCGGACCGCGCCTTCGAGTCGGGTTGCTTGAGAGTGCAGCCCGAAGCGGGTGGTAAACTCCATCTAAGGCTAAATACGGCCACGAGACCGATAGTGGACAAGTACCGTGAGGGAAAGTTGAAAAGAACTTTGAAGAGAGAGTTCATAAGAACGTGAAACCGTTCGGGTGTAAACGGACAGAGCCCGCGAGTCCCCGCCGGGCGAATTCACGGTCGGTGGTCTCACCGCCGGCCGGATCTTTCGCTCGGTCAGCGGACGTCGCGACTCGTTGGGCGCCGGCCGAAGGGCCCGGGTGGCGGTTCGTCGCGGCGGTCGCGCCTCGGCGTGACCGTTCGCGCCGAACCCCGGTGCTCCTGGTCGGCTCGCCCGACGGCATGAACCGTCGACGCGGCCCCGTCGCAGGCGGGGTCCCGTCGGTCGGCGACGAGTTTCGGGCTACTTTCCGACCCGTCTTGAAACACGGACCAAGGAGTCTAACGTGTGCGCGAGTCAACGGTGATCTCACGAAAAACCACGTTTGGCGCAATGAAAGTGAACCGTTTACGGTGCGGACGATGGCCTAGCGACCGAACCCACCGGCGTTCAAAGTCGCGCTGGTCCGCAGTCCGGGGGCGTCTCCGCCAGGTCGGCTCCGGCCGTCCGGGGGCGCACCCTTAGCGCACACGTTGGTACCCGAAAGATGGTGAACTATGCCTGGCCAGGATGAAGTCAGGGGAAACCCTGATGGAGGTCCGCAGCGATTCTGACGTGCAAATCGATCGTCTGAGCTGGGTATAGGGGCGAAAGACTAATCGAACCATCTAGTAGCTGGTTCCATCCGAAGTTTCCCTCAGGATAGCTGGCGCCGATGTGTCCCGCCCGTTCGCGGGCGTACGGACGCCGGTGGGACTCCGCGCTGTACGGCGCGGTAACAACCCGCTCGTAACACGGAGGATGTCTCATACGGTAAAGCGAATGATTAGAGGACATTGGGGCCGAAACGACCTCAACCTATTCTCAAACTATAAATGGGTGAGATCGCCGGCTTTACCTGGTACACCGCGTGAACCGCGTGCGAAGCCGGCGACGGAACCCTAGGCGCTTAGTGGGCCATTTTTGGTAAGCAGAACTGGCGCTGCGGGATGAACCGAACGCCGAGTTAAGGCGCCGAAATCGACGCGTATTCAGAGACCATGAAAGGCGTTGGTTGCTGATGACAGCAGGACGGTGGCCATGGAAGTCGGAATCCGCTAAGGAGTGTGTAACAACTCACCTGCCGAAGCAACTAGCTCTGAAAATGGATGGCGCTGGAGCGTCGTGCCTATACTCGGCCGTCGGCGGCACAGTGGGGCCGGTCGTCGCTCGCGGCGGCCGGTCCCGGCAAGCCCCGACGAGTAGGATGGCGCGGCGGTGTGCGTCGAAGGGCAGGTCGCGAGACCGCCTGGAGCCGCCGTCGGTGCAGATCTTGGTGGTAGTAGCAAATACTCGAGAGGGGCCC
>NW_028301731.1:47500-52500 GCF_037042655.1 Diuraphis noxia | reverse complement strand
TGGTCGACGACTTGTAACAACGTTAGGCGAAATGCGATTGTGGCGGGGGTATTAGTGTTCGGGCGGGGGGATCCGATACGGGCGCGGATTGCGGTAGTCCACGGGCGCGCGTCCACTGTTACACGAACGACGCTACGCCATTAAGGTGGAAAAACCCGGGATTTTGTAAATTTGTGAGCGGTTCGGTCGTCGGCGTTGCAGTCGACGGCCGGCCGCCGATCACGAACACCACAACAGCAAAGCCACGGGCGACGCCGAAGACGGCGCGTACACCTCGCGGCGCCCACCGGTCGCCGCCAACTGACGGTCGTCCACGTACGCGGGACACCGTCGGTTGAGTGGCCGGTCCGGTGAGAGCCGGCGGAAGGTGACACGCGTCCGCGTTTCGGCCGCCGACCCATCTCGCAATCCGAGTGGCGAAACTCAACCGGCGCCGCGCGTCCACCAGCCGGTGTTTGCGCGGCGCGCGCCAATCCACACCGATGACGACTCCCGTTACCGTTCCGCGTGTCACGAACACTCGACGCCAGAACATTCCCGCCGCGGCCGGCCATCGTCGCCGCGCCCGGCGGTCGCCGGGGCGAAGCCACGGGACGGCGGACTTCGCGTCGCGTCCCGGCTTCCCCCTCGATCTCGGCTGGGGGCCGTTACGAATCGGGCGAGAGCCGGTCTCGGTACGCTCGCCGGGGACCCGTGCACACACCGTCACCCGAACCCGGCGGTCGACCGTCACCCGGTCCGTCTCGTCAACGTGTCGCACTCCGTGTGCCGACCACACCACACACACATTTTGTTGTTGTTGAACCGCGGTCGGTCGCGCGGCCGTGACCCACAGCGGTCCCGGCCACGCGATCGCCCTCGGCGTCGGCTCGCCGCCCCCTTCCGCGGGGCGTCGGACCGGCGCTCGGACGCACGCGTCCCAGGCCGCCACGCGCGTGGCGGTCGCGGGGCGCGGTAGCAGTAAACCCGAGATCCCTGGTTGATCCTGCCAGTAGTCATATGCTTGTCTCAAAGATTAAGCCATGCATGTCTCAGTGCAAGCCGCATTAAGGTGAAACCGCGAAAGGCTCATTAAATCAGTTGTGGTTCCTTAGATCGTACCCAAGTTACTTGGATAACTGTGGTAATTCTAGAGCTAATACATGCCGACAGAGTTCCGACCGTCGCGGCGCTCTCGGGCGTCGCGCGCGGGAGGAACGCTTTTATTAGATCAAAACCGGCCCGTCGCGGCGCGCTTCGTGCGCGTCCCGATCGCGGCCCGCGCAAAGACCTGGTGACTCTGAATAACTTCGAGCTGATCGCACGGTCTCCGTACCGGCGACGCATCTTTCAAATGTCTGCCTTATCAACTGTCGACGGTAGGTTCCATGCCTACCGTGGTGGTAACGGGTAACGGGGAATCAGGGTTCGATTCCGGAGAGGGAGCCTGAGAAACGGCTACCACATCCAAGGAAGGCAGCAGGCGCGCAAATTACCCACTCCCGGAACGGGGAGGTAGTGACGAAAAATAACGATACGGGACTCATCCGAGGCCCCGTAATCGGAATGAGAACACTTTAAAACCTTTAAACGAGGATCAATTGGAGGGCAAGTCTGGTGCCAGCAGCCGCGGTAATTCCAGCTCCAATAGCGTATATTAAAGTTGTTGCGGTTAAAAAGCTCGTAGTCGGATCTGTGTCTGGGCGGTGCCGGACCACCCTGGCGGTCCGGCGTGTCGCGGCCGGCCGTGCCGCGGGACCACGTGTCCCGTCGGCGCGGTCGCCGTCGCGCTCGTCAGCCGTCTCGGGGTGTTAGTTACCGGCACGTCGGCCGGACGTATTGTCGGCAGGCGGACACGTGTCTCGTGCTCCCGGCGCGCCGCGCGGCCACGCGTCGCGCGGCCGTCGGGGTTCGACGACGGCGGCCGCCTACTCCAATCTTGCTGCGCGGTGCTCTTCACCGAGTGCCGTCGGCGGGCCGACACGTTTACTTTGAACAAATTAGAGTGCTCAAAGCAGGCTCAAATCTGGCGGGGCGGCTTCACGGCCGTCTCGTCAAAAGGCCCTGAATACTGGTCGCATGGAATAATGGAACAAGACCTCGGTCCCGCGCATCTCCGCCCTTCGCGGGCGCGCGAAACCGCCTTCCGGGGCGTTTCCGTGCGCGGGCCGCCGGGCCGCGGGCGCCAGTCGCCCGCGCGTCCCGCCGGGCCGGTTTTCGGGACCGGAGGTAATGATCAACAGAGACGGGCGGGGGCATTCGTACCGAGACGTTAGAGGTGAAATTCTTGGATCGTCTCGAGACGAACTGACGCGAAAGCATTTGCCAAGTACGTTCTCGTATGATCAAGAACGAAAGTTAGAGGTTCGAAGGCGATCAGATACCGCCCTAGTTCTAACTGTAAACGATGCCAGCTAGCGATCCGCCGGCGTTTCATTAACGACCCGGCGGGCAGCTTCCGGGAAACCGAAGCTTTTCGGTTCCGGGGGAAGTATGATTGCAAAGTTGAAACTTAAAGGAATTGACGGAAGGGCACCACCAGGAGTGGAGCCTGCGGCTTAATTTGACTCAACACGGGAAACCTCACCAGGCCCGGACACCGGAAAGATTGACAGATTGAGAGCTCTTTCTTGATTCGGTGGGTGGTGGTGCATGGCCGTTCTTAGTTGGTGGAGCGATCTGTCTGGTTAATTCCGATAACGAACGAGACTCTGTCCTGCTAACTAGGCGGGTAAACCCGGGTCGGCGTGGGCGCGGCGCCGGCGGTTTCGGCCGTCTGCGTTCGCGTTCCCGTCGGCTCGGCCCGGTATCCCCGAACGCGTTCGCCCGTCGTCCACGGCGGTCGTCGGGCGCGGCCGCGCCATCCGCGTCCCGGCGTGCGGCGGGCGTGCGGGGGTCGGGGGGCAACCTCCGGTCGCCGTGCGTCAGTCGTGCGCTGGGCTCCGCGGTGAAGCGCGCCGCGTTCGCGGCCGTCGCCGGCGGATCACGATACGTTACTAGGGCTACCGCCGGCTCCCAGGAGCTTAAACTCTTCTTAGAGGGACAGGCGGCGGACGAAAATAGCCGCACGAGACTGAGCGATAACAGGTCTGTGATGCCCTTAGATGTTCTGGGCCGCACGCGCGCTACACTGAAGGAATCAGCGTGTGTTAACATTCCTGGGCCGACAGGCTTCCGGGTAACCCGCTGAACCTCCTTCGTGCTTAGGGATCGTGGCTTGCAATTTTTCCACGTGAACGAGGAATTCCCAGTAAGCGCGAGTCATCAGCTCGCGTTGATTACGTCCCTGCCCTTTGTACACACCGCCCGTCGCTACTACCGATTGAACGACCGCAGTGAGGTCTTCGGACTGGACGCGCGTTATTCGGCCCCCTCGGGGGCTGGGTCGTCGCGCGACCGGGAAGATGACCGAACTCGGCCGTTTAGAGGAAGTAAAAGTCGTAACAAGGTTTCCGTAGGTGAACCTGCGGAAGGATCATTAGAGACGGGCCCGCGGCGCCGGCGACTCGCTTGCCGGTCTCGCGCGCGCCTAATCCGACCCCGTGGCCGCGTGCGCTCGCGCGCGACAACCGCGCACGGTTGTCGTCCGCCGACCGCCCGCGCGCCGCGACCCCCGACCGAGAGTCGACCGAAAGATGGTTACCGTCGTCGGAAGACGATTGTGTAAACGAAAAAAAAAAAACAAACACCCGACCCCGAACGGCGGATCACTTGGCTCGTGGATCGATGAAGACCGCAGCTATCTGCGCGTCGTCGTGTAATCCGCAGGTTATACGAACATCGACCAGTCGAACGCACATTGCGGCCTCGGTGACCCGCGGGTCCCGGGCCACGCCTGTCTGAGGGTCGTATACCGGATACTCGGCCAGACCGATGCGCCGGCACGGCAGGCGTCCGGCGGAGCGCGCGCGCCGCGTCCGGTCCTCACGGGGACCGGCGCCCGCGCGCCCGTCGGCCGCACGCCGCGCCCGCGCGAGTTTGGCGGCTCGACCGGGGAAAACGCGGGCTACCGCTCGCGGCTGCCCCCGGTCGTCCGCCCAAGTTGTGACGGCAAACAGTCACGGGTTCTCGCGCCGTCGAACGGCACGTCCCCGTCCGCCCGCCGCGCGAGAGCGCGGCCGGGTCGGCTGAGAGTCGTCCTCGAGACGCCACCTCTCCGGCAACCGAGAAGCGGACGCGGACCGTCGCCGCGCGGACGGAGCGCGGACCCGCGCACCAGTTACCACCACCACACGTACCACACACTTGTTCCGACCTCAGATCAGGCGGGACTACCCGCCGGATTTAAGCATATTAATAAGCGGAGGAAAAGAAAACAACCGTGATTCCCCCAGTAGCGGCGAGCGAACAGGGAAAAGCCCATCGCCGAATCCCGCCGCGCACTTTTGTGTCGCGGCACGTATGGGAGTTGTGGCGTACGGGCCGGCCTCGTTGCCGGGGCGCACGTGACGGTCCAAGTCTCCCTTGAACGGGGCCATGGCCCGCAGATGGTGCCAGGCCAGTAGAGGCCGTCACAGCGTTCCGGGATCGGACCGCGCCTTCGAGTCGGGTTGCTTGAGAGTGCAGCCCGAAGCGGGTGGTAAACTCCATCTAAGGCTAAATACGGCCACGAGACCGATAGTGGACAAGTACCGTGAGGGAAAGTTGAAAAGAACTTTGAAGAGAGAGTTCATAAGAACGTGAAACCGTTCGGGTGTAAACGGACAGAGCCCGCGAGTCCCCGCCGGGCGAATTCACGGTCGGTGGTCTCACCGCCGGCCGGATCTTTCGCTCGGTCAGCGGACGTCGCGACTCGTTGGGCGCCGGCCGAAGGGCCCGGGTGGCGGTTCGTCGCGGCGGTCGCGCCTCGGCGTGACCGTTCGCGCCGAACCCCGGTGCTCCTGGTCGGCTCGCCCGACGGCATGAACCGTCGACGCGGCCCCGTCGCAGGCGGGGTCCCGTCGGTCGGCGACGAGTTTCGGGCTACTTTCCGACCCGTCTTGAAACACGGACCAAGGAGTCTAACGTGTGCGCGAGTCAAC
>NW_028301731.1:35000-42500 GCF_037042655.1 Diuraphis noxia | reverse complement strand
TGCGATTTTTAAATATTTTTCGATTGTGCGATTGTGGCGGGGGTATTAGTGTTCGGGTGGGGGGAACCGATACGCGCGCCGATTGCGGTAGTTGACGGGCGCGCGTCCACTGTTGCACGAGCGACGCTACGCCATTACGGGTGGTCGGTTAGACGAAATGTATTATCACTGTCCCAATCCGCGCGCCCGGTGGTCGGTGTCGTAGGCGGTCGGCCGGTACTGCTACTCGGGACCGCATGGCGGCCGGCTAGATTTGCGTCCCGCCATTTTTTTTCGTGCCGTGCCGCCAAGCGGCGTGCGTACGGTGGTCGACGACTTGTAACAACGTCACGGGTGGTCGGTTAGACGAAATGCGCTCGGGTGGCCCGGGTAGACCGCGGTCGGTGGGACGGGAGAAGATTTGTTCATGTCGGGTGGTCGGGTGAAAAAAAATTACGTAGCACTGTTACGCGCGTCCTAACGTCGTTTACGATGAACACGTTTTATTTTCCAGTCGACCGTCCACGGTGGTCCGTCGAGCCGGGGTAGGTCGCATGCGGGCTGCCCGGACGTCGACGTTGCACGGGGTTTCGAAACCGGAGTTTTTGGATCGCGATTTTTTCCAAACCCAATAACTCGTTATCGGTCGGTGTTCGGTGGACGAACCAAAGAGGTGATCTCGTCGGGCGCACCGAATACTATCAGGAATAGTAGGTCCGACGGACGTGATGCGATTTTTAAATATTTTTCGATTGTGCGATTGCGGCGGGGGTATTAGTGTTCGGGTGGGGGGAACCGATACGCGCGCCGATTGCGGTAGTTGACGGGCGCGCGTCCACTGTTGCACGAGCGACGCTACGCCATTACGGGTGGTCGGTTAGACGAAATGTATTATCACTGTCCCAATCCGCGCGCCCGGTGGTCGGTGTCGTAGGTGGTCGGCCGGCTAGATTTGCGTCCCGCCACTTTTTTTCGTGCCGTGCCGCCAAGCGGCGTGCGTACGGTGGTCGACGACTTGTAACAACGTTAGGCGAAATGCGATTGTGGCGGGGGTATTAGTGTTCGGGCGGGGGGATCCGATACGGGCGCGGATTGCGGTAGTCCACGGGCGCGCGTCCACTGTTACACGAACGACGCTACGCCATTAAGGTGGAAAAACCCGGGATTTTGTAAATTTGTGAGCGGTTCGGTCGTCGGCGTTGCAGTCGACGGCCGGCCGCCGATCACGAACACCACAACAGCAAAGCCACGGGCGACGCCGAAGACGGCGCGTACACCTCGCGGCGCCCACCGGTCGCCGCCAACTGACGGTCGTCCACGTACGCGGGACACCGTCGGTTGAGTGGCCGGTCCGGTGAGAGCCGGCGGAAGGTGACACGCGTCCGCGTTTCGGCCGCCGACCCATCTCGCAATCCGAGTGGCGAAACTCAACCGGCGCCGCGCGTCCACCAGCCGGTGTTTGCGCGGCGCGCGCCAATCCACACCGATGACGACTCCCGTTACCGTTCCGCGTGTCACGAACACTCGACGCCAGAACATTCCCGCCGCGGCCGGCCATCGTCGCCGCGCCCGGCGGTCGCCGGGGCGAAGCCACGGGACGGCGGACTTCGCGTCGCGTCCCGGCTTCCCCCTCGATCTCGGCTGGGGGCCGTTACGAATCGGGCGAGAGCCGGTCTCGGTACGCTCGCCGGGGACCCGTGCACACACCGTCACCCGAACCCGGCGGTCGACCGTCACCCGGTCCGTCTCGTCAACGTGTCGCACTCCGTGTGCCGACCACACCACACACACATTTTGTTGTTGTTGAACCGCGGTCGGTCGCGCGGCCGTGACCCACAGCGGTCCCGGCCACGCGATCGCCCTCGGCGTCGGCTCGCCGCCCCCTTCCGCGGGGCGTCGGACCGGCGCTCGGACGCACGCGTCCCAGGCCGCCACGCGCGTGGCGGTCGCGGGGCGCGGTAGCAGTAAACCCGAGATCCCTGGTTGATCCTGCCAGTAGTCATATGCTTGTCTCAAAGATTAAGCCATGCATGTCTCAGTGCAAGCCGCATTAAGGTGAAACCGCGAAAGGCTCATTAAATCAGTTGTGGTTCCTTAGATCGTACCCAAGTTACTTGGATAACTGTGGTAATTCTAGAGCTAATACATGCCGACAGAGTTCCGACCGTCGCGGCGCTCTCGGGCGTCGCGCGCGGGAGGAACGCTTTTATTAGATCAAAACCGGCCCGTCGCGGCGCGCTTCGTGCGCGTCCCGATCGCGGCCCGCGCAAAGACCTGGTGACTCTGAATAACTTCGAGCTGATCGCACGGTCTCCGTACCGGCGACGCATCTTTCAAATGTCTGCCTTATCAACTGTCGACGGTAGGTTCCATGCCTACCGTGGTGGTAACGGGTAACGGGGAATCAGGGTTCGATTCCGGAGAGGGAGCCTGAGAAACGGCTACCACATCCAAGGAAGGCAGCAGGCGCGCAAATTACCCACTCCCGGAACGGGGAGGTAGTGACGAAAAATAACGATACGGGACTCATCCGAGGCCCCGTAATCGGAATGAGAACACTTTAAAACCTTTAAACGAGGATCAATTGGAGGGCAAGTCTGGTGCCAGCAGCCGCGGTAATTCCAGCTCCAATAGCGTATATTAAAGTTGTTGCGGTTAAAAAGCTCGTAGTCGGATCTGTGTCTGGGCGGTGCCGGACCACCCTGGCGGTCCGGCGTGTCGCGGCCGGCCGTGCCGCGGGACCACGTGTCCCGTCGGCGCGGTCGCCGTCGCGCTCGTCAGCCGTCTCGGGGTGTTAGTTACCGGCACGTCGGCCGGACGTATTGTCGGCAGGCGGACACGTGTCTCGTGCTCCCGGCGCGCCGCGCGGCCACGCGTCGCGCGGCCGTCGGGGTTCGACGACGGCGGCCGCCTACTCCAATCTTGCTGCGCGGTGCTCTTCACCGAGTGCCGTCGGCGGGCCGACACGTTTACTTTGAACAAATTAGAGTGCTCAAAGCAGGCTCAAATCTGGCGGGGCGGCTTCACGGCCGTCTCGTCAAAAGGCCCTGAATACTGGTCGCATGGAATAATGGAACAAGACCTCGGTCCCGCGCATCTCCGCCCTTCGCGGGCGCGCGAAACCGCCTTCCGGGGCGTTTCCGTGCGCGGGCCGCCGGGCCGCGGGCGCCAGTCGCCCGCGCGTCCCGCCGGGCCGGTTTTCGGGACCGGAGGTAATGATCAACAGAGACGGGCGGGGGCATTCGTACCGAGACGTTAGAGGTGAAATTCTTGGATCGTCTCGAGACGAACTGACGCGAAAGCATTTGCCAAGTACGTTCTCGTATGATCAAGAACGAAAGTTAGAGGTTCGAAGGCGATCAGATACCGCCCTAGTTCTAACTGTAAACGATGCCAGCTAGCGATCCGCCGGCGTTTCATTAACGACCCGGCGGGCAGCTTCCGGGAAACCGAAGCTTTTCGGTTCCGGGGGAAGTATGATTGCAAAGTTGAAACTTAAAGGAATTGACGGAAGGGCACCACCAGGAGTGGAGCCTGCGGCTTAATTTGACTCAACACGGGAAACCTCACCAGGCCCGGACACCGGAAAGATTGACAGATTGAGAGCTCTTTCTTGATTCGGTGGGTGGTGGTGCATGGCCGTTCTTAGTTGGTGGAGCGATCTGTCTGGTTAATTCCGATAACGAACGAGACTCTGTCCTGCTAACTAGGCGGGTAAACCCGGGTCGGCGTGGGCGCGGCGCCGGCGGTTTCGGCCGTCTGCGTTCGCGTTCCCGTCGGCTCGGCCCGGTATCCCCGAACGCGTTCGCCCGTCGTCCACGGCGGTCGTCGGGCGCGGCCGCGCCATCCGCGTCCCGGCGTGCGGCGGGCGTGCGGGGGTCGGGGGGCAACCTCCGGTCGCCGTGCGTCAGTCGTGCGCTGGGCTCCGCGGTGAAGCGCGCCGCGTTCGCGGCCGTCGCCGGCGGATCACGATACGTTACTAGGGCTACCGCCGGCTCCCAGGAGCTTAAACTCTTCTTAGAGGGACAGGCGGCGGACGAAAATAGCCGCACGAGACTGAGCGATAACAGGTCTGTGATGCCCTTAGATGTTCTGGGCCGCACGCGCGCTACACTGAAGGAATCAGCGTGTGTTAACATTCCTGGGCCGACAGGCTTCCGGGTAACCCGCTGAACCTCCTTCGTGCTTAGGGATCGTGGCTTGCAATTTTTCCACGTGAACGAGGAATTCCCAGTAAGCGCGAGTCATCAGCTCGCGTTGATTACGTCCCTGCCCTTTGTACACACCGCCCGTCGCTACTACCGATTGAACGACCGCAGTGAGGTCTTCGGACTGGACGCGCGTTATTCGGCCCCCTCGGGGGCTGGGTCGTCGCGCGACCGGGAAGATGACCGAACTCGGCCGTTTAGAGGAAGTAAAAGTCGTAACAAGGTTTCCGTAGGTGAACCTGCGGAAGGATCATTAGAGACGGGCCCGCGGCGCCGGCGACTCGCTTGCCGGTCTCGCGCGCGCCTAATCCGACCCCGTGGCCGCGTGCGCTCGCGCGCGACAACCGCGCACGGTTGTCGTCCGCCGACCGCCCGCGCGCCGCGACCCCCGACCGAGAGTCGACCGAAAGATGGTTACCGTCGTCGGAAGACGATTGTGTAAACGAAAAAAAAAAAACAAACACCCGACCCCGAACGGCGGATCACTTGGCTCGTGGATCGATGAAGACCGCAGCTATCTGCGCGTCGTCGTGTAATCCGCAGGTTATACGAACATCGACCAGTCGAACGCACATTGCGGCCTCGGTGACCCGCGGGTCCCGGGCCACGCCTGTCTGAGGGTCGTATACCGGATACTCGGCCAGACCGATGCGCCGGCACGGCAGGCGTCCGGCGGAGCGCGCGCGCCGCGTCCGGTCCTCACGGGGACCGGCGCCCGCGCGCCCGTCGGCCGCACGCCGCGCCCGCGCGAGTTTGGCGGCTCGACCGGGGAAAACGCGGGCTACCGCTCGCGGCTGCCCCCGGTCGTCCGCCCAAGTTGTGACGGCAAACAGTCACGGGTTCTCGCGCCGTCGAACGGCACGTCCCCGTCCGCCCGCCGCGCGAGAGCGCGGCCGGGTCGGCTGAGAGTCGTCCTCGAGACGCCACCTCTCCGGCAACCGAGAAGCGGACGCGGACCGTCGCCGCGCGGACGGAGCGCGGACCCGCGCACCAGTTACCACCACCACACGTACCACACACTTGTTCCGACCTCAGATCAGGCGGGACTACCCGCCGGATTTAAGCATATTAATAAGCGGAGGAAAAGAAAACAACCGTGATTCCCCCAGTAGCGGCGAGCGAACAGGGAAAAGCCCATCGCCGAATCCCGCCGCGCACTTTTGTGTCGCGGCACGTATGGGAGTTGTGGCGTACGGGCCGGCCTCGTTGCCGGGGCGCACGTGACGGTCCAAGTCTCCCTTGAACGGGGCCATGGCCCGCAGATGGTGCCAGGCCAGTAGAGGCCGTCACAGCGTTCCGGGATCGGACCGCGCCTTCGAGTCGGGTTGCTTGAGAGTGCAGCCCGAAGCGGGTGGTAAACTCCATCTAAGGCTAAATACGGCCACGAGACCGATAGTGGACAAGTACCGTGAGGGAAAGTTGAAAAGAACTTTGAAGAGAGAGTTCATAAGAACGTGAAACCGTTCGGGTGTAAACGGACAGAGCCCGCGAGTCCCCGCCGGGCGAATTCACGGTCGGTGGTCTCACCGCCGGCCGGATCTTTCGCTCGGTCAGCGGACGTCGCGACTCGTTGGGCGCCGGCCGAAGGGCCCGGGTGGCGGTTCGTCGCGGCGGTCGCGCCTCGGCGTGACCGTTCGCGCCGAACCCCGGTGCTCCTGGTCGGCTCGCCCGACGGCATGAACCGTCGACGCGGCCCCGTCGCAGGCGGGGTCCCGTCGGTCGGCGACGAGTTTCGGGCTACTTTCCGACCCGTCTTGAAACACGGACCAAGGAGTCTAACGTGTGCGCGAGTCAACGGTGATCTCACGAAAAACCACGTTTGGCGCAATGAAAGTGAACCGTTTACGGTGCGGACGATGGCCTAGCGACCGAACCCACCGGCGTTCAAAGTCGCGCTGGTCCGCAGTCCGGGGGCGTCTCCGCCAGGTCGGCTCCGGCCGTCCGGGGGCGCACCCTTAGCGCACACGTTGGTACCCGAAAGATGGTGAACTATGCCTGGCCAGGATGAAGTCAGGGGAAACCCTGATGGAGGTCCGCAGCGATTCTGACGTGCAAATCGATCGTCTGAGCTGGGTATAGGGGCGAAAGACTAATCGAACCATCTAGTAGCTGGTTCCATCCGAAGTTTCCCTCAGGATAGCTGGCGCCGATGTGTCCCGCCCGTTCGCGGGCGTACGGACGCCGGTGGGACTCCGCGCTGTACGGCGCGGTAACAACCCGCTCGTAACACGGAGGATGTCTCATACGGTAAAGCGAATGATTAGAGGACATTGGGGCCGAAACGACCTCAACCTATTCTCAAACTATAAATGGGTGAGATCGCCGGCTTTACCTGGTACACCGCGTGAACCGCGTGCGAAGCCGGCGACGGAACCCTAGGCGCTTAGTGGGCCATTTTTGGTAAGCAGAACTGGCGCTGCGGGATGAACCGAACGCCGAGTTAAGGCGCCGAAATCGACGCGTATTCAGAGACCATGAAAGGCGTTGGTTGCTGATGACAGCAGGACGGTGGCCATGGAAGTCGGAATCCGCTAAGGAGTGTGTAACAACTCACCTGCCGAAGCAACTAGCTCTGAAAATGGATGGCGCTGGAGCGTCGTGCCTATACTCGGCCGTCGGCGGCACAGTGGGGCCGGTCGTCGCTCGCGGCGGCCGGTCCCGGCAAGCCCCGACGAGTAGGATGGCGCGGCGGTGTGCGTCGAAGGGCAGGTCGCGAGACCGCCTGGAGCCGCCGTCGGTGCAGATCTTGGTGGTAGTAGCAAATACTCGAGAGGGGCCCTCGGGGGCTGCCGTGGAGAAGGGTTTCTTGTGAACAGCCGTTGTCCAAGAGTCAGTCGATCCTAAGCCCGGGGAGAGATCCTCGTACCACGGGCGAAGGCGTTTTCGAATCGCCCATGGGGCGAGAGGGAATCCGGTCCGTATTCCGGAACCCGACGCGGAACCGCTCCCTAGTGTTCGGGGCTCTTTTGTCTCGTCCGGGCGACCGGAATGAACTCGAAGAAGCCGCCGGGGGGTCCGGGAAGAGTTCTCTTTTCTCTGTGAGCGTTGTACGTCCCTGGAATCCTCTAGCCGGGCGATAGGGACGCGAGCGCGAAGAGCACCGCTCGTTGCGGCGGTGTCCGTGACCCCCACGCGGACCTTGAAAATTCGAGAGAGGGCCACGCGGAGTCTTCGCGTCGGTTCGTACCGATATCCGCAGCAGGTCTCCGAGGTGAGCAGCCTCTAGCCGCATAGAATAATGTAGGTAAGGGAAGTCGGCAAAACCGATCCGTAACTTCGGGATAAGGATTGGCTCTGAGGAGCGTGGCGGATC
>NW_028301731.1:25000-30000 GCF_037042655.1 Diuraphis noxia | reverse complement strand
CACGGGCGACGCCGAAGACGGCGCGTACACCTCGCGGCGCCCACCGGTCGCCGCCAACTGACGGTCGTCCACGTACGCGGGACACCGTCGGTTGAGTGGCCGGTCCGGTGAGAGCCGGCGGAAGGTGACACGCGTCCGCGTTTCGGCCGCCGACCCATCTCGCAATCCGAGTGGCGAAACTCAACCGGCGCCGCGCGTCCACCAGCCGGTGTTTGCGCGGCGCGCGCCAATCCACACCGATGACGACTCCCGTTACCGTTCCGCGTGTCACGAACACTCGACGCCAGAACATTCCCGCCGCGGCCGGCCATCGTCGCCGCGCCCGGCGGTCGCCGGGGCGAAGCCACGGGACGGCGGACTTCGCGTCGCGTCCCGGCTTCCCCCTCGATCTCGGCTGGGGGCCGTTACGAATCGGGCGAGAGCCGGTCTCGGTACGCTCGCCGGGGACCCGTGCACACACCGTCACCCGAACCCGGCGGTCGACCGTCACCCGGTCCGTCTCGTCAACGTGTCGCACTCCGTGTGCCGACCACACCACACACACATTTTGTTGTTGTTGAACCGCGGTCGGTCGCGCGGCCGTGACCCACAGCGGTCCCGGCCACGCGATCGCCCTCGGCGTCGGCTCGCCGCCCCCTTCCGCGGGGCGTCGGACCGGCGCTCGGACGCACGCGTCCCAGGCCGCCACGCGCGTGGCGGTCGCGGGGCGCGGTAGCAGTAAACCCGAGATCCCTGGTTGATCCTGCCAGTAGTCATATGCTTGTCTCAAAGATTAAGCCATGCATGTCTCAGTGCAAGCCGCATTAAGGTGAAACCGCGAAAGGCTCATTAAATCAGTTGTGGTTCCTTAGATCGTACCCAAGTTACTTGGATAACTGTGGTAATTCTAGAGCTAATACATGCCGACAGAGTTCCGACCGTCGCGGCGCTCTCGGGCGTCGCGCGCGGGAGGAACGCTTTTATTAGATCAAAACCGGCCCGTCGCGGCGCGCTTCGTGCGCGTCCCGATCGCGGCCCGCGCAAAGACCTGGTGACTCTGAATAACTTCGAGCTGATCGCACGGTCTCCGTACCGGCGACGCATCTTTCAAATGTCTGCCTTATCAACTGTCGACGGTAGGTTCCATGCCTACCGTGGTGGTAACGGGTAACGGGGAATCAGGGTTCGATTCCGGAGAGGGAGCCTGAGAAACGGCTACCACATCCAAGGAAGGCAGCAGGCGCGCAAATTACCCACTCCCGGAACGGGGAGGTAGTGACGAAAAATAACGATACGGGACTCATCCGAGGCCCCGTAATCGGAATGAGAACACTTTAAAACCTTTAAACGAGGATCAATTGGAGGGCAAGTCTGGTGCCAGCAGCCGCGGTAATTCCAGCTCCAATAGCGTATATTAAAGTTGTTGCGGTTAAAAAGCTCGTAGTCGGATCTGTGTCTGGGCGGTGCCGGACCACCCTGGCGGTCCGGCGTGTCGCGGCCGGCCGTGCCGCGGGACCACGTGTCCCGTCGGCGCGGTCGCCGTCGCGCTCGTCAGCCGTCTCGGGGTGTTAGTTACCGGCACGTCGGCCGGACGTATTGTCGGCAGGCGGACACGTGTCTCGTGCTCCCGGCGCGCCGCGCGGCCACGCGTCGCGCGGCCGTCGGGGTTCGACGACGGCGGCCGCCTACTCCAATCTTGCTGCGCGGTGCTCTTCACCGAGTGCCGTCGGCGGGCCGACACGTTTACTTTGAACAAATTAGAGTGCTCAAAGCAGGCTCAAATCTGGCGGGGCGGCTTCACGGCCGTCTCGTCAAAAGGCCCTGAATACTGGTCGCATGGAATAATGGAACAAGACCTCGGTCCCGCGCATCTCCGCCCTTCGCGGGCGCGCGAAACCGCCTTCCGGGGCGTTTCCGTGCGCGGGCCGCCGGGCCGCGGGCGCCAGTCGCCCGCGCGTCCCGCCGGGCCGGTTTTCGGGACCGGAGGTAATGATCAACAGAGACGGGCGGGGGCATTCGTACCGAGACGTTAGAGGTGAAATTCTTGGATCGTCTCGAGACGAACTGACGCGAAAGCATTTGCCAAGTACGTTCTCGTATGATCAAGAACGAAAGTTAGAGGTTCGAAGGCGATCAGATACCGCCCTAGTTCTAACTGTAAACGATGCCAGCTAGCGATCCGCCGGCGTTTCATTAACGACCCGGCGGGCAGCTTCCGGGAAACCGAAGCTTTTCGGTTCCGGGGGAAGTATGATTGCAAAGTTGAAACTTAAAGGAATTGACGGAAGGGCACCACCAGGAGTGGAGCCTGCGGCTTAATTTGACTCAACACGGGAAACCTCACCAGGCCCGGACACCGGAAAGATTGACAGATTGAGAGCTCTTTCTTGATTCGGTGGGTGGTGGTGCATGGCCGTTCTTAGTTGGTGGAGCGATCTGTCTGGTTAATTCCGATAACGAACGAGACTCTGTCCTGCTAACTAGGCGGGTAAACCCGGGTCGGCGTGGGCGCGGCGCCGGCGGTTTCGGCCGTCTGCGTTCGCGTTCCCGTCGGCTCGGCCCGGTATCCCCGAACGCGTTCGCCCGTCGTCCACGGCGGTCGTCGGGCGCGGCCGCGCCATCCGCGTCCCGGCGTGCGGCGGGCGTGCGGGGGTCGGGGGGCAACCTCCGGTCGCCGTGCGTCAGTCGTGCGCTGGGCTCCGCGGTGAAGCGCGCCGCGTTCGCGGCCGTCGCCGGCGGATCACGATACGTTACTAGGGCTACCGCCGGCTCCCAGGAGCTTAAACTCTTCTTAGAGGGACAGGCGGCGGACGAAAATAGCCGCACGAGACTGAGCGATAACAGGTCTGTGATGCCCTTAGATGTTCTGGGCCGCACGCGCGCTACACTGAAGGAATCAGCGTGTGTTAACATTCCTGGGCCGACAGGCTTCCGGGTAACCCGCTGAACCTCCTTCGTGCTTAGGGATCGTGGCTTGCAATTTTTCCACGTGAACGAGGAATTCCCAGTAAGCGCGAGTCATCAGCTCGCGTTGATTACGTCCCTGCCCTTTGTACACACCGCCCGTCGCTACTACCGATTGAACGACCGCAGTGAGGTCTTCGGACTGGACGCGCGTTATTCGGCCCCCTCGGGGGCTGGGTCGTCGCGCGACCGGGAAGATGACCGAACTCGGCCGTTTAGAGGAAGTAAAAGTCGTAACAAGGTTTCCGTAGGTGAACCTGCGGAAGGATCATTAGAGACGGGCCCGCGGCGCCGGCGACTCGCTTGCCGGTCTCGCGCGCGCCTAATCCGACCCCGTGGCCGCGTGCGCTCGCGCGCGACAACCGCGCACGGTTGTCGTCCGCCGACCGCCCGCGCGCCGCGACCCCCGACCGAGAGTCGACCGAAAGATGGTTACCGTCGTCGGAAGACGATTGTGTAAACGAAAAAAAAAAAACAAACACCCGACCCCGAACGGCGGATCACTTGGCTCGTGGATCGATGAAGACCGCAGCTATCTGCGCGTCGTCGTGTAATCCGCAGGTTATACGAACATCGACCAGTCGAACGCACATTGCGGCCTCGGTGACCCGCGGGTCCCGGGCCACGCCTGTCTGAGGGTCGTATACCGGATACTCGGCCAGACCGATGCGCCGGCACGGCAGGCGTCCGGCGGAGCGCGCGCGCCGCGTCCGGTCCTCACGGGGACCGGCGCCCGCGCGCCCGTCGGCCGCACGCCGCGCCCGCGCGAGTTTGGCGGCTCGACCGGGGAAAACGCGGGCTACCGCTCGCGGCTGCCCCCGGTCGTCCGCCCAAGTTGTGACGGCAAACAGTCACGGGTTCTCGCGCCGTCGAACGGCACGTCCCCGTCCGCCCGCCGCGCGAGAGCGCGGCCGGGTCGGCTGAGAGTCGTCCTCGAGACGCCACCTCTCCGGCAACCGAGAAGCGGACGCGGACCGTCGCCGCGCGGACGGAGCGCGGACCCGCGCACCAGTTACCACCACCACACGTACCACACACTTGTTCCGACCTCAGATCAGGCGGGACTACCCGCCGGATTTAAGCATATTAATAAGCGGAGGAAAAGAAAACAACCGTGATTCCCCCAGTAGCGGCGAGCGAACAGGGAAAAGCCCATCGCCGAATCCCGCCGCGCACTTTTGTGTCGCGGCACGTATGGGAGTTGTGGCGTACGGGCCGGCCTCGTTGCCGGGGCGCACGTGACGGTCCAAGTCTCCCTTGAACGGGGCCATGGCCCGCAGATGGTGCCAGGCCAGTAGAGGCCGTCACAGCGTTCCGGGATCGGACCGCGCCTTCGAGTCGGGTTGCTTGAGAGTGCAGCCCGAAGCGGGTGGTAAACTCCATCTAAGGCTAAATACGGCCACGAGACCGATAGTGGACAAGTACCGTGAGGGAAAGTTGAAAAGAACTTTGAAGAGAGAGTTCATAAGAACGTGAAACCGTTCGGGTGTAAACGGACAGAGCCCGCGAGTCCCCGCCGGGCGAATTCACGGTCGGTGGTCTCACCGCCGGCCGGATCTTTCGCTCGGTCAGCGGACGTCGCGACTCGTTGGGCGCCGGCCGAAGGGCCCGGGTGGCGGTTCGTCGCGGCGGTCGCGCCTCGGCGTGACCGTTCGCGCCGAACCCCGGTGCTCCTGGTCGGCTCGCCCGACGGCATGAACCGTCGACGCGGCCCCGTCGCAGGCGGGGTCCCGTCGGTCGGCGACGAGTTTCGGGCTACTTTCCGACCCGTCTTGAAACACGGACCAAGGAGTCTAACGTGTGCGCGAGTCAACGGTGATCTCACGAAAAACCACGTTTGGCGCAATGAAAGTGAACCGTTTACGGTGCGGACGATGGCCTAGCGACCGAACCCACCGGCGTTCAAAGTCGCGCTGGTCCGCAGTCCGGGGGCGTCTCCGCCAGGTCGGCTCCGGCCGTCCGGGGGCGCACCCTTAGCGCACACGTTGGTACCCGAAAGATGGTGAACTATGCCTGGCCAGGATGAAGTCAGGGGAAACCCTGATGGAGGTCCGCAG
>NW_028301731.1:15000-20000 GCF_037042655.1 Diuraphis noxia | reverse complement strand
CCGGCTAGATTTGCGTCCCGCCATTTTTTTTCGTGCCGTGCCGCCAAGCGGCGTGCGTACGGTGGTCGACGACTTGTAACAACGTCACGGGTGGTCGGTTAGACGAAATGCGCTCGGGTGGCCCGGGTAGACCGCGGTCGGTGGGACGGGAGAAGATTTGTTCATGTCGGGTGGTCGGGTGAAAAAAAATTACGTAGCACTGTTACGCGCGTCCTAACGTCGTTTACGATGAACACGTTTTATTTTCCAGTCGACCGTCCACGGTGGTCCGTCGAGCCGGGGTAGGTCGCATGCGGGCTGCCCGGACGTCGACGTTGCACGGGGTTTCGAAACCGGAGTTTTTGGATCGCGATTTTTTCCAAACCCAATAACTCGTTATCGGTCGGTGTTCGGTGGACGAACCAAAGAGGTGATCTCGTCGGGCGCACCGAATACTATCAGGAATAGTAGGTCCGACGGACGTGATGCGATTTTTAAATATTTTTCGATTGTGCGATTGCGGCGGGGGTATTAGTGTTCGGGTGGGGGGAACCGATACGCGCGCCGATTGCGGTAGTTGACGGGCGCGCGTCCACTGTTGCACGAGCGACGCTACGCCATTACGGGTGGTCGGTTAGACGAAATGTATTATCACTGTCCCAATCCGCGCGCCCGGTGGTCGGTGTCGTAGGTGGTCGGCCGGCTAGATTTGCGTCCCGCCACTTTTTTTCGTGCCGTGCCGCCAAGCGGCGTGCGTACGGTGGTCGACGACTTGTAACAACGTTAGGCGAAATGCGATTGTGGCGGGGGTATTAGTGTTCGGGCGGGGGGATCCGATACGGGCGCGGATTGCGGTAGTCCACGGGCGCGCGTCCACTGTTACACGAACGACGCTACGCCATTAAGGTGGAAAAACCCGGGATTTTGTAAATTTGTGAGCGGTTCGGTCGTCGGCGTTGCAGTCGACGGCCGGCCGCCGATCACGAACACCACAACAGCAAAGCCACGGGCGACGCCGAAGACGGCGCGTACACCTCGCGGCGCCCACCGGTCGCCGCCAACTGACGGTCGTCCACGTACGCGGGACACCGTCGGTTGAGTGGCCGGTCCGGTGAGAGCCGGCGGAAGGTGACACGCGTCCGCGTTTCGGCCGCCGACCCATCTCGCAATCCGAGTGGCGAAACTCAACCGGCGCCGCGCGTCCACCAGCCGGTGTTTGCGCGGCGCGCGCCAATCCACACCGATGACGACTCCCGTTACCGTTCCGCGTGTCACGAACACTCGACGCCAGAACATTCCCGCCGCGGCCGGCCATCGTCGCCGCGCCCGGCGGTCGCCGGGGCGAAGCCACGGGACGGCGGACTTCGCGTCGCGTCCCGGCTTCCCCCTCGATCTCGGCTGGGGGCCGTTACGAATCGGGCGAGAGCCGGTCTCGGTACGCTCGCCGGGGACCCGTGCACACACCGTCACCCGAACCCGGCGGTCGACCGTCACCCGGTCCGTCTCGTCAACGTGTCGCACTCCGTGTGCCGACCACACCACACACACATTTTGTTGTTGTTGAACCGCGGTCGGTCGCGCGGCCGTGACCCACAGCGGTCCCGGCCACGCGATCGCCCTCGGCGTCGGCTCGCCGCCCCCTTCCGCGGGGCGTCGGACCGGCGCTCGGACGCACGCGTCCCAGGCCGCCACGCGCGTGGCGGTCGCGGGGCGCGGTAGCAGTAAACCCGAGATCCCTGGTTGATCCTGCCAGTAGTCATATGCTTGTCTCAAAGATTAAGCCATGCATGTCTCAGTGCAAGCCGCATTAAGGTGAAACCGCGAAAGGCTCATTAAATCAGTTGTGGTTCCTTAGATCGTACCCAAGTTACTTGGATAACTGTGGTAATTCTAGAGCTAATACATGCCGACAGAGTTCCGACCGTCGCGGCGCTCTCGGGCGTCGCGCGCGGGAGGAACGCTTTTATTAGATCAAAACCGGCCCGTCGCGGCGCGCTTCGTGCGCGTCCCGATCGCGGCCCGCGCAAAGACCTGGTGACTCTGAATAACTTCGAGCTGATCGCACGGTCTCCGTACCGGCGACGCATCTTTCAAATGTCTGCCTTATCAACTGTCGACGGTAGGTTCCATGCCTACCGTGGTGGTAACGGGTAACGGGGAATCAGGGTTCGATTCCGGAGAGGGAGCCTGAGAAACGGCTACCACATCCAAGGAAGGCAGCAGGCGCGCAAATTACCCACTCCCGGAACGGGGAGGTAGTGACGAAAAATAACGATACGGGACTCATCCGAGGCCCCGTAATCGGAATGAGAACACTTTAAAACCTTTAAACGAGGATCAATTGGAGGGCAAGTCTGGTGCCAGCAGCCGCGGTAATTCCAGCTCCAATAGCGTATATTAAAGTTGTT
This sequence comes from Diuraphis noxia, assembly GCF_037042655.1. Taxonomy (NCBI): domain Eukaryota; kingdom Metazoa; phylum Arthropoda; class Insecta; order Hemiptera; family Aphididae; genus Diuraphis; species Diuraphis noxia. The sequence continues at coordinate 17,613 of NW_028301731.1, read as the reverse complement.
GCGGTTAAAAAGCTCGTAGTCGGATCTGTGTCTGGGCGGTGCCGGACCACCCTGGCGGTCCGGCGTGTCGCGGCCGGCCGTGCCGCGGGACCACGTGTCCCGTCGGCGCGGTCGCCGTCGCGCTCGTCAGCCGTCTCGGGGTGTTAGTTACCGGCACGTCGGCCGGACGTATTGTCGGCAGGCGGACACGTGTCTCGTGCTCCCGGCGCGCCGCGCGGCCACGCGTCGCGCGGCCGTCGGGGTTCGACGACGGCGGCCGCCTACTCCAATCTTGCTGCGCGGTGCTCTTCACCGAGTGCCGTCGGCGGGCCGACACGTTTACTTTGAACAAATTAGAGTGCTCAAAGCAGGCTCAAATCTGGCGGGGCGGCTTCACGGCCGTCTCGTCAAAAGGCCCTGAATACTGGTCGCATGGAATAATGGAACAAGACCTCGGTCCCGCGCATCTCCGCCCTTCGCGGGCGCGCGAAACCGCCTTCCGGGGCGTTTCCGTGCGCGGGCCGCCGGGCCGCGGGCGCCAGTCGCCCGCGCGTCCCGCCGGGCCGGTTTTCGGGACCGGAGGTAATGATCAACAGAGACGGGCGGGGGCATTCGTACCGAGACGTTAGAGGTGAAATTCTTGGATCGTCTCGAGACGAACTGACGCGAAAGCATTTGCCAAGTACGTTCTCGTATGATCAAGAACGAAAGTTAGAGGTTCGAAGGCGATCAGATACCGCCCTAGTTCTAACTGTAAACGATGCCAGCTAGCGATCCGCCGGCGTTTCATTAACGACCCGGCGGGCAGCTTCCGGGAAACCGAAGCTTTTCGGTTCCGGGGGAAGTATGATTGCAAAGTTGAAACTTAAAGGAATTGACGGAAGGGCACCACCAGGAGTGGAGCCTGCGGCTTAATTTGACTCAACACGGGAAACCTCACCAGGCCCGGACACCGGAAAGATTGACAGATTGAGAGCTCTTTCTTGATTCGGTGGGTGGTGGTGCATGGCCGTTCTTAGTTGGTGGAGCGATCTGTCTGGTTAATTCCGATAACGAACGAGACTCTGTCCTGCTAACTAGGCGGGTAAACCCGGGTCGGCGTGGGCGCGGCGCCGGCGGTTTCGGCCGTCTGCGTTCGCGTTCCCGTCGGCTCGGCCCGGTATCCCCGAACGCGTTCGCCCGTCGTCCACGGCGGTCGTCGGGCGCGGCCGCGCCATCCGCGTCCCGGCGTGCGGCGGGCGTGCGGGGGTCGGGGGGCAACCTCCGGTCGCCGTGCGTCAGTCGTGCGCTGGGCTCCGCGGTGAAGCGCGCCGCGTTCGCGGCCGTCGCCGGCGGATCACGATACGTTACTAGGGCTACCGCCGGCTCCCAGGAGCTTAAACTCTTCTTAGAGGGACAGGCGGCGGACGAAAATAGCCGCACGAGACTGAGCGATAACAGGTCTGTGATGCCCTTAGATGTTCTGGGCCGCACGCGCGCTACACTGAAGGAATCAGCGTGTGTTAACATTCCTGGGCCGACAGGCTTCCGGGTAACCCGCTGAACCTCCTTCGTGCTTAGGGATCGTGGCTTGCAATTTTTCCACGTGAACGAGGAATTCCCAGTAAGCGCGAGTCATCAGCTCGCGTTGATTACGTCCCTGCCCTTTGTACACACCGCCCGTCGCTACTACCGATTGAACGACCGCAGTGAGGTCTTCGGACTGGACGCGCGTTATTCGGCCCCCTCGGGGGCTGGGTCGTCGCGCGACCGGGAAGATGACCGAACTCGGCCGTTTAGAGGAAGTAAAAGTCGTAACAAGGTTTCCGTAGGTGAACCTGCGGAAGGATCATTAGAGACGGGCCCGCGGCGCCGGCGACTCGCTTGCCGGTCTCGCGCGCGCCTAATCCGACCCCGTGGCCGCGTGCGCTCGCGCGCGACAACCGCGCACGGTTGTCGTCCGCCGACCGCCCGCGCGCCGCGACCCCCGACCGAGAGTCGACCGAAAGATGGTTACCGTCGTCGGAAGACGATTGTGTAAACGAAAAAAAAAAAACAAACACCCGACCCCGAACGGCGGATCACTTGGCTCGTGGATCGATGAAGACCGCAGCTATCTGCGCGTCGTCGTGTAATCCGCAGGTTATACGAACATCGACCAGTCGAACGCACATTGCGGCCTCGGTGACCCGCGGGTCCCGGGCCACGCCTGTCTGAGGGTCGTATACCGGATACTCGGCCAGACCGATGCGCCGGCACGGCAGGCGTCCGGCGGAGCGCGCGCGCCGCGTCCGGTCCTCACGGGGACCGGCGCCCGCGCGCCCGTCGGCCGCACGCCGCGCCCGCGCGAGTTTGGCGGCTCGACCGGGGAAAACGCGGGCTACCGCTCGCGGCTGCCCCCGGTCGTCCGCCCAAGTTGTGACGGCAAACAGTCACGGGTTCTCGCGCCGTCGAACGGCACGTCCCCGTCCGCCCGCCGCGCGAGAGCGCGGCCGGGTCGGCTGAGAGTCGTCCTCGAGACGCCACCTCTCCGGCAACCGAGAAGCGGACGCGGACCGTCGCCGCGCGGACGGAGCGCGGACCCGCGCACCAGTTACCACCACCACACGTACCACACACTTGTTCCGACCTCAGATCAGGCGGGACTACCCGCCG
>NW_028301731.1:2500-10000 GCF_037042655.1 Diuraphis noxia | reverse complement strand
GTCCTCATCGCTATCGGTGACGAGGGGGTTAGTGCACTGTCCTCATCGCTAACGGGGACGATAAGGACAGTGCACTGTCCTCATCGCTATCGGGGACGATAGGGACAGTGCACTGTCCTCATCTACCAGAAGGTAATAAGGACAGTGTGCATGTTGTATTATCACTGTCCCAATCCGCGCGCGCCCGGTGGTCGGCCGCACTGCTACGCGGGACCGCCTGGCGGCCGGCTAGCGGGACGCGGCTTGCGTCCCGCCCGCGCAGGCGGCGCCATTTTTTTTCGTGCCGTGCAGCCACGCGGCGTGCAGCGTTCGATTTACGCGGGTGCGTACGGTGGTCGACGACTTGCAACAACGTCACGGGTGGTCGGTTAGACGAAATGCGCTCGGGGTTGCCCGGGTAGACCGCGGTCGGTGGGACGGGAGAAGATTTGTTCATGTCGGGTGGGTGGTCGGGTGAAAAAAAATTACGTAGCACTGTTACGCGCGTCCTAACGTCGTTTACGATGAACACGTATTATTTTCCAGTCGACCGTCCACGGTGGTCCGTCGAGCCGGGGTAGGTCGCATGCGGGCAGCCCGGACGTCGACGTTGCACGGGGTTTCGAAACCGGAGTTTTTGGATCGCGATTTTTTCCAAACCCAATAACTCGTTAACGGTCGGTTTTCGGTGGACGAACCAAAGAGGTGATCTCGTCGGGCGCACCGAATACTATCAGGAATAGTAGGTCCGACGGACGTGATGCGATTTTTAAATATTTTTCGATTGTGCGATTGTGGCGGGGGTATTAGTGTTCGGGTGGGGGGAACCGATACGCGCGCCGATTGCGGTAGTTGACGGGCGCGCGTCCACTGTTGCACGAGCGACGCTACGCCATTACGGGTGGTCGGTTAGACGAAATGTATTATCACTGTCCCAATCCGCGCGCCCGGTGGTCGGTGTCGTAGGCGGTCGGCCGGTACTGCTACTCGGGACCGCATGGCGGCCGGCTAGATTTGCGTCCCGCCATTTTTTTTCGTGCCGTGCCGCCAAGCGGCGTGCGTACGGTGGTCGACGACTTGTAACAACGTCACGGGTGGTCGGTTAGACGAAATGCGCTCGGGTGGCCCGGGTAGACCGCGGTCGGTGGGACGGGAGAAGATTTGTTCATGTCGGGTGGTCGGGTGAAAAAAAATTACGTAGCACTGTTACGCGCGTCCTAACGTCGTTTACGATGAACACGTTTTATTTTCCAGTCGACCGTCCACGGTGGTCCGTCGAGCCGGGGTAGGTCGCATGCGGGCTGCCCGGACGTCGACGTTGCACGGGGTTTCGAAACCGGAGTTTTTGGATCGCGATTTTTTCCAAACCCAATAACTCGTTATCGGTCGGTGTTCGGTGGACGAACCAAAGAGGTGATCTCGTCGGGCGCACCGAATACTATCAGGAATAGTAGGTCCGACGGACGTGATGCGATTTTTAAATATTTTTCGATTGTGCGATTGCGGCGGGGGTATTAGTGTTCGGGTGGGGGGAACCGATACGCGCGCCGATTGCGGTAGTTGACGGGCGCGCGTCCACTGTTGCACGAGCGACGCTACGCCATTACGGGTGGTCGGTTAGACGAAATGTATTATCACTGTCCCAATCCGCGCGCCCGGTGGTCGGTGTCGTAGGTGGTCGGCCGGCTAGATTTGCGTCCCGCCACTTTTTTTCGTGCCGTGCCGCCAAGCGGCGTGCGTACGGTGGTCGACGACTTGTAACAACGTTAGGCGAAATGCGATTGTGGCGGGGGTATTAGTGTTCGGGCGGGGGGATCCGATACGGGCGCGGATTGCGGTAGTCCACGGGCGCGCGTCCACTGTTACACGAACGACGCTACGCCATTAAGGTGGAAAAACCCGGGATTTTGTAAATTTGTGAGCGGTTCGGTCGTCGGCGTTGCAGTCGACGGCCGGCCGCCGATCACGAACACCACAACAGCAAAGCCACGGGCGACGCCGAAGACGGCGCGTACACCTCGCGGCGCCCACCGGTCGCCGCCAACTGACGGTCGTCCACGTACGCGGGACACCGTCGGTTGAGTGGCCGGTCCGGTGAGAGCCGGCGGAAGGTGACACGCGTCCGCGTTTCGGCCGCCGACCCATCTCGCAATCCGAGTGGCGAAACTCAACCGGCGCCGCGCGTCCACCAGCCGGTGTTTGCGCGGCGCGCGCCAATCCACACCGATGACGACTCCCGTTACCGTTCCGCGTGTCACGAACACTCGACGCCAGAACATTCCCGCCGCGGCCGGCCATCGTCGCCGCGCCCGGCGGTCGCCGGGGCGAAGCCACGGGACGGCGGACTTCGCGTCGCGTCCCGGCTTCCCCCTCGATCTCGGCTGGGGGCCGTTACGAATCGGGCGAGAGCCGGTCTCGGTACGCTCGCCGGGGACCCGTGCACACACCGTCACCCGAACCCGGCGGTCGACCGTCACCCGGTCCGTCTCGTCAACGTGTCGCACTCCGTGTGCCGACCACACCACACACACATTTTGTTGTTGTTGAACCGCGGTCGGTCGCGCGGCCGTGACCCACAGCGGTCCCGGCCACGCGATCGCCCTCGGCGTCGGCTCGCCGCCCCCTTCCGCGGGGCGTCGGACCGGCGCTCGGACGCACGCGTCCCAGGCCGCCACGCGCGTGGCGGTCGCGGGGCGCGGTAGCAGTAAACCCGAGATCCCTGGTTGATCCTGCCAGTAGTCATATGCTTGTCTCAAAGATTAAGCCATGCATGTCTCAGTGCAAGCCGCATTAAGGTGAAACCGCGAAAGGCTCATTAAATCAGTTGTGGTTCCTTAGATCGTACCCAAGTTACTTGGATAACTGTGGTAATTCTAGAGCTAATACATGCCGACAGAGTTCCGACCGTCGCGGCGCTCTCGGGCGTCGCGCGCGGGAGGAACGCTTTTATTAGATCAAAACCGGCCCGTCGCGGCGCGCTTCGTGCGCGTCCCGATCGCGGCCCGCGCAAAGACCTGGTGACTCTGAATAACTTCGAGCTGATCGCACGGTCTCCGTACCGGCGACGCATCTTTCAAATGTCTGCCTTATCAACTGTCGACGGTAGGTTCCATGCCTACCGTGGTGGTAACGGGTAACGGGGAATCAGGGTTCGATTCCGGAGAGGGAGCCTGAGAAACGGCTACCACATCCAAGGAAGGCAGCAGGCGCGCAAATTACCCACTCCCGGAACGGGGAGGTAGTGACGAAAAATAACGATACGGGACTCATCCGAGGCCCCGTAATCGGAATGAGAACACTTTAAAACCTTTAAACGAGGATCAATTGGAGGGCAAGTCTGGTGCCAGCAGCCGCGGTAATTCCAGCTCCAATAGCGTATATTAAAGTTGTTGCGGTTAAAAAGCTCGTAGTCGGATCTGTGTCTGGGCGGTGCCGGACCACCCTGGCGGTCCGGCGTGTCGCGGCCGGCCGTGCCGCGGGACCACGTGTCCCGTCGGCGCGGTCGCCGTCGCGCTCGTCAGCCGTCTCGGGGTGTTAGTTACCGGCACGTCGGCCGGACGTATTGTCGGCAGGCGGACACGTGTCTCGTGCTCCCGGCGCGCCGCGCGGCCACGCGTCGCGCGGCCGTCGGGGTTCGACGACGGCGGCCGCCTACTCCAATCTTGCTGCGCGGTGCTCTTCACCGAGTGCCGTCGGCGGGCCGACACGTTTACTTTGAACAAATTAGAGTGCTCAAAGCAGGCTCAAATCTGGCGGGGCGGCTTCACGGCCGTCTCGTCAAAAGGCCCTGAATACTGGTCGCATGGAATAATGGAACAAGACCTCGGTCCCGCGCATCTCCGCCCTTCGCGGGCGCGCGAAACCGCCTTCCGGGGCGTTTCCGTGCGCGGGCCGCCGGGCCGCGGGCGCCAGTCGCCCGCGCGTCCCGCCGGGCCGGTTTTCGGGACCGGAGGTAATGATCAACAGAGACGGGCGGGGGCATTCGTACCGAGACGTTAGAGGTGAAATTCTTGGATCGTCTCGAGACGAACTGACGCGAAAGCATTTGCCAAGTACGTTCTCGTATGATCAAGAACGAAAGTTAGAGGTTCGAAGGCGATCAGATACCGCCCTAGTTCTAACTGTAAACGATGCCAGCTAGCGATCCGCCGGCGTTTCATTAACGACCCGGCGGGCAGCTTCCGGGAAACCGAAGCTTTTCGGTTCCGGGGGAAGTATGATTGCAAAGTTGAAACTTAAAGGAATTGACGGAAGGGCACCACCAGGAGTGGAGCCTGCGGCTTAATTTGACTCAACACGGGAAACCTCACCAGGCCCGGACACCGGAAAGATTGACAGATTGAGAGCTCTTTCTTGATTCGGTGGGTGGTGGTGCATGGCCGTTCTTAGTTGGTGGAGCGATCTGTCTGGTTAATTCCGATAACGAACGAGACTCTGTCCTGCTAACTAGGCGGGTAAACCCGGGTCGGCGTGGGCGCGGCGCCGGCGGTTTCGGCCGTCTGCGTTCGCGTTCCCGTCGGCTCGGCCCGGTATCCCCGAACGCGTTCGCCCGTCGTCCACGGCGGTCGTCGGGCGCGGCCGCGCCATCCGCGTCCCGGCGTGCGGCGGGCGTGCGGGGGTCGGGGGGCAACCTCCGGTCGCCGTGCGTCAGTCGTGCGCTGGGCTCCGCGGTGAAGCGCGCCGCGTTCGCGGCCGTCGCCGGCGGATCACGATACGTTACTAGGGCTACCGCCGGCTCCCAGGAGCTTAAACTCTTCTTAGAGGGACAGGCGGCGGACGAAAATAGCCGCACGAGACTGAGCGATAACAGGTCTGTGATGCCCTTAGATGTTCTGGGCCGCACGCGCGCTACACTGAAGGAATCAGCGTGTGTTAACATTCCTGGGCCGACAGGCTTCCGGGTAACCCGCTGAACCTCCTTCGTGCTTAGGGATCGTGGCTTGCAATTTTTCCACGTGAACGAGGAATTCCCAGTAAGCGCGAGTCATCAGCTCGCGTTGATTACGTCCCTGCCCTTTGTACACACCGCCCGTCGCTACTACCGATTGAACGACCGCAGTGAGGTCTTCGGACTGGACGCGCGTTATTCGGCCCCCTCGGGGGCTGGGTCGTCGCGCGACCGGGAAGATGACCGAACTCGGCCGTTTAGAGGAAGTAAAAGTCGTAACAAGGTTTCCGTAGGTGAACCTGCGGAAGGATCATTAGAGACGGGCCCGCGGCGCCGGCGACTCGCTTGCCGGTCTCGCGCGCGCCTAATCCGACCCCGTGGCCGCGTGCGCTCGCGCGCGACAACCGCGCACGGTTGTCGTCCGCCGACCGCCCGCGCGCCGCGACCCCCGACCGAGAGTCGACCGAAAGATGGTTACCGTCGTCGGAAGACGATTGTGTAAACGAAAAAAAAAAAACAAACACCCGACCCCGAACGGCGGATCACTTGGCTCGTGGATCGATGAAGACCGCAGCTATCTGCGCGTCGTCGTGTAATCCGCAGGTTATACGAACATCGACCAGTCGAACGCACATTGCGGCCTCGGTGACCCGCGGGTCCCGGGCCACGCCTGTCTGAGGGTCGTATACCGGATACTCGGCCAGACCGATGCGCCGGCACGGCAGGCGTCCGGCGGAGCGCGCGCGCCGCGTCCGGTCCTCACGGGGACCGGCGCCCGCGCGCCCGTCGGCCGCACGCCGCGCCCGCGCGAGTTTGGCGGCTCGACCGGGGAAAACGCGGGCTACCGCTCGCGGCTGCCCCCGGTCGTCCGCCCAAGTTGTGACGGCAAACAGTCACGGGTTCTCGCGCCGTCGAACGGCACGTCCCCGTCCGCCCGCCGCGCGAGAGCGCGGCCGGGTCGGCTGAGAGTCGTCCTCGAGACGCCACCTCTCCGGCAACCGAGAAGCGGACGCGGACCGTCGCCGCGCGGACGGAGCGCGGACCCGCGCACCAGTTACCACCACCACACGTACCACACACTTGTTCCGACCTCAGATCAGGCGGGACTACCCGCCGGATTTAAGCATATTAATAAGCGGAGGAAAAGAAAACAACCGTGATTCCCCCAGTAGCGGCGAGCGAACAGGGAAAAGCCCATCGCCGAATCCCGCCGCGCACTTTTGTGTCGCGGCACGTATGGGAGTTGTGGCGTACGGGCCGGCCTCGTTGCCGGGGCGCACGTGACGGTCCAAGTCTCCCTTGAACGGGGCCATGGCCCGCAGATGGTGCCAGGCCAGTAGAGGCCGTCACAGCGTTCCGGGATCGGACCGCGCCTTCGAGTCGGGTTGCTTGAGAGTGCAGCCCGAAGCGGGTGGTAAACTCCATCTAAGGCTAAATACGGCCACGAGACCGATAGTGGACAAGTACCGTGAGGGAAAGTTGAAAAGAACTTTGAAGAGAGAGTTCATAAGAACGTGAAACCGTTCGGGTGTAAACGGACAGAGCCCGCGAGTCCCCGCCGGGCGAATTCACGGTCGGTGGTCTCACCGCCGGCCGGATCTTTCGCTCGGTCAGCGGACGTCGCGACTCGTTGGGCGCCGGCCGAAGGGCCCGGGTGGCGGTTCGTCGCGGCGGTCGCGCCTCGGCGTGACCGTTCGCGCCGAACCCCGGTGCTCCTGGTCGGCTCGCCCGACGGCATGAACCGTCGACGCGGCCCCGTCGCAGGCGGGGTCCCGTCGGTCGGCGACGAGTTTCGGGCTACTTTCCGACCCGTCTTGAAACACGGACCAAGGAGTCTAACGTGTGCGCGAGTCAACGGTGATCTCACGAAAAACCACGTTTGGCGCAATGAAAGTGAACCGTTTACGGTGCGGACGATGGCCTAGCGACCGAACCCACCGGCGTTCAAAGTCGCGCTGGTCCGCAGTCCGGGGGCGTCTCCGCCAGGTCGGCTCCGGCCGTCCGGGGGCGCACCCTTAGCGCACACGTTGGTACCCGAAAGATGGTGAACTATGCCTGGCCAGGATGAAGTCAGGGGAAACCCTGATGGAGGTCCGCAGCGATTCTGACGTGCAAATCGATCGTCTGAGCTGGGTATAGGGGCGAAAGACTAATCGAACCATCTAGTAGCTGGTTCCATCCGAAGTTTCCCTCAGGATAGCTGGCGCCGATGTGTCCCGCCCGTTCGCGGGCGTACGGACGCCGGTGGGACTCCGCGCTGTACGGCGCGGTAACAACCCGCTCGTAACACGGAGGATGTCTCATACGGTAAAGCGAATGATTAGAGGACATTGGGGCCGAAACGACCTCAACCTATTCTCAAACTATAAATGGGTGAGATCGCCGGCTTTACCTGGTACACCGCGTGAACCGCGTGCGAAGCCGGCGACGGAACCCTAGGCGCTTAGTGGGCCATTTTTGGTAAGCAGAACTGGCGCTGCGGGATGAACCGAACGCCGAGTTAAGGCGCCGAAATCGACGCGTATTCAGAGACCATGAAAGGCGTTGGTTGCTGATGACAGCAGGACGGTGGCCATGGAAGTCGGAATCCGCTAAGGAGTGTGTAACAACTCACCTGCCGAAGCAACTAGCTC
>NW_028301730.1:50000-55000 GCF_037042655.1 Diuraphis noxia | reverse complement strand
CACTGCGGTCGTTCAATCGGTAGTAGCGACGGGCGGTGTGTACAAAGGGCAGGGACGTAATCAACGCGAGCTGATGACTCGCGCTTACTGGGAATTCCTCGTTCACGTGGAAAAATTGCAAGCCACGATCCCTAAGCACGAAGGAGGTTCAGCGGGTTACCCGGAAGCCTGTCGGCCCAGGAATGTTAACACACGCTGATTCCTTCAGTGTAGCGCGCGTGCGGCCCAGAACATCTAAGGGCATCACAGACCTGTTATCGCTCAGTCTCGTGCGGCTATTTTCGTCCGCCGCCTGTCCCTCTAAGAAGAGTTTAAGCTCCTGGGAGCCGGCGGTAGCCCTAGTAACGTATCGTGATCCGCCGGCGACGGCCGCGAACGCGGCGCGCTTCACCGCGGAGCCCAGCGCACGACTGACGCACGGCGACCGGAGGTTGCCCCCCGACCCCCGCACGCCCGCCGCACGCCGGGACGCGGATGGCGCGGCCGCGCCCGACGACCGCCGTGGACGACGGGCGAACGCGTTCGGGGATACCGGGCCGAGCCGACGGGAACGCGAACGCAGACGGCCGAAACCGCCGGCGCCGCGCCCACGCCGACCCGGGTTTACCCGCCTAGTTAGCAGGACAGAGTCTCGTTCGTTATCGGAATTAACCAGACAGATCGCTCCACCAACTAAGAACGGCCATGCACCACCACCCACCGAATCAAGAAAGAGCTCTCAATCTGTCAATCTTTCCGGTGTCCGGGCCTGGTGAGGTTTCCCGTGTTGAGTCAAATTAAGCCGCAGGCTCCACTCCTGGTGGTGCCCTTCCGTCAATTCCTTTAAGTTTCAACTTTGCAATCATACTTCCCCCGGAACCGAAAAGCTTCGGTTTCCCGGAAGCTGCCCGCCGGGTCGTTAATGAAACGCCGGCGGATCGCTAGCTGGCATCGTTTACAGTTAGAACTAGGGCGGTATCTGATCGCCTTCGAACCTCTAACTTTCGTTCTTGATCATACGAGAACGTACTTGGCAAATGCTTTCGCGTCAGTTCGTCTCGAGACGATCCAAGAATTTCACCTCTAACGTCTCGGTACGAATGCCCCCGCCCGTCTCTGTTGATCATTACCTCCGGTCCCGAAAACCGGCCCGGCGGGACGCGCGGGCGACTGGCGCCCGCGGCCCGGCGGCCCGCGCACGGAAACGCCCCGGAAGGCGGTTTCGCGCGCCCGCGAAGGGCGGAGATGCGCGGGACCGAGGTCTTGTTCCATTATTCCATGCGACCAGTATTCAGGGCCTTTTGACGAGACGGCCGTGAAGCCGCCCCGCCAGATTTGAGCCTGCTTTGAGCACTCTAATTTGTTCAAAGTAAACGTGTCGGCCCGCCGACGGCACTCGGTGAAGAGCACCGCGCAGCAAGATTGGAGTAGGCGGCCGCCGTCGTCGAACCCCGACGGCCGCGCGACGCGTGGCCGCGCGGCGCGCCGGGAGCACGAGACACGTGTCCGCCTGCCGACAATACGTCCGGCCGACGTGCCGGTAACTAACACCCCGAGACGGCTGACGAGCGCGACGGCGACCGCGCCGACGGGACACGTGGTCCCGCGGCACGGCCGGCCGCGACACGCCGGACCGCCAGGGTGGTCCGGCACCGCCCAGACACAGATCCGACTACGAGCTTTTTAACCGCAACAACTTTAATATACGCTATTGGAGCTGGAATTACCGCGGCTGCTGGCACCAGACTTGCCCTCCAATTGATCCTCGTTTAAAGGTTTTAAAGTGTTCTCATTCCGATTACGGGGCCTCGGATGAGTCCCGTATCGTTATTTTTCGTCACTACCTCCCCGTTCCGGGAGTGGGTAATTTGCGCGCCTGCTGCCTTCCTTGGATGTGGTAGCCGTTTCTCAGGCTCCCTCTCCGGAATCGAACCCTGATTCCCCGTTACCCGTTACCACCACGGTAGGCATGGAACCTACCGTCGACAGTTGATAAGGCAGACATTTGAAAGATGCGTCGCCGGTACGGAGACCGTGCGATCAGCTCGAAGTTATTCAGAGTCACCAGGTCTTTGCGCGGGCCGCGATCGGGACGCGCACGAAGCGCGCCGCGACGGGCCGGTTTTGATCTAATAAAAGCGTTCCTCCCGCGCGCGACGCCCGAGAGCGCCGCGACGGTCGGAACTCTGTCGGCATGTATTAGCTCTAGAATTACCACAGTTATCCAAGTAACTTGGGTACGATCTAAGGAACCACAACTGATTTAATGAGCCTTTCGCGGTTTCACCTTAATGCGGCTTGCACTGAGACATGCATGGCTTAATCTTTGAGACAAGCATATGACTACTGGCAGGATCAACCAGGGATCTCGGGTTTACTGCTACCGCGCCCCGCGACCGCCACGCGCGTGGCGGCCTGGGACGCGTGCGTCCGAGCGCCGGTCCGACGCCCCGCGGAAGGGGGCGGCGAGCCGACGCCGAGGGCGATCGCGTGGCCGGGACCGCTGTGGGTCACGGCCGCGCGACCGACCGCGGTTCAACAACAACAAAATGTGTGTGTGGTGTGGTCGGCACACGGAGTGCGACACGTTGACGAGACGGACCGGGTGACGGTCGACCGCCGGGTTCGGGTGACGGTGTGTGCACGGGTCCCCGGCGAGCGTACCGAGACCGGCTCTCGCCCGATTCGTAACGGCCCCCAGCCGAGATCGAGGGGGAAGCCGGGACGCGACGCGAAGTCCGCCGTCCCGTGGCTTCGCCCCGGCGACCGCCGGGCGCGGCGACGATGGCCGGCCGCGGCGGGAATGTTCTGGCGTCGAGTGTTCGTGACACGCGGAACGGTAACGGGAGTCGTCATCGGTGTGGATTGGCGCGCGCCGCGCAAACACCGGCTGGTGGACGCGCGGCGCCGGTTGAGTTTCGCCACTCGGATTGCGAGATGGGTCGGCGGCCGAAACGCGGACGCGTGTCACCTTCCGCCGGCTCTCACCGGACCGGCCACTCAACCGACGGTGTCCCGCGTACGTGGACGACCGTCAGTTGGCGGCGACCGGTGGGCGCCGCGAGGTGTACGCGCCGTCTTCGGCGTCGCCCGTGGCTTTGCTGTTGTGGTGTTCGTGATCGGCGGCCGGCCGTCGACTGCAACGCCGACGACCGAACCGCTCACAAATTTACAAAATCCCGGGTTTTTCCACCTTAATGGCGTAGCGTCGTTCGTGTAACAGTGGACGCGCGCCCGTGGACTACCGCAATCCGCGCCCGTATCGGATCCCCCCGCCCGAACACTAATACCCCCGCCACAATCGCATTTCGCCTAACGTTGTTACAAGTCGTCGACCACCGTACGCACGCCGCTTGGCGGCACGGCACGAAAAAAAGTGGCGGGACGCAAATCTAGCCGGCCGACCACCTACGACACCGACCACCGGGCGCGCGGATTGGGACAGTGATAATACATTTCGTCTAACCGACCACCCGTAATGGCGTAGCGTCGCTCGTGCAACAGTGGACGCGCGCCCGTCAACTACCGCAATCGGCGCGCGTATCGGTTCCCCCCACCCGAACACTAATACCCCCGCCGCAATCGCACAATCGAAAAATATTTAAAAATCGCATCACGTCCGTCGGACCTACTATTCCTGATAGTATTCGGTGCGCCCGACGAGATCACCTCTTTGGTTCGTCCACCGAACACCGACCGATAACGAGTTATTGGGTTTGGAAAAAATCGCGATCCAAAAACTCCGGTTTCGAAACCCCGTGCAACGTCGACGTCCGGGCAGCCCGCATGCGACCTACCCCGGCTCGACGGACCACCGTGGACGGTCGACTGGAAAATAAAACGTGTTCATCGTAAACGACGTTAGGACGCGCGTAACAGTGCTACGTAATTTTTTTTCACCCGACCACCCGACATGAACAAATCTTCTCCCGTCCCACCGACCGCGGTCTACCCGGGCCACCCGAGCGCATTTCGTCTAACCGACCACCCGTGACGTTGTTACAAGTCGTCGACCACCGTACGCACGCCGCTTGGCGGCACGGCACGAAAAAAAATGGCGGGACGCAAATCTAGCCGGCCGCCATGCGGTCCCGAGTAGCAGTACCGGCCGACCGCCTACGACACCGACCACCGGGCGCGCGGATTGGGACAGTGATAATACATTTCGTCTAACCGACCACCCGTAATGGCGTAGCGTCGCTCGTGCAACAGTGGACGCGCGCCCGTCAACTACCGCAATCGGCGCGCGTATCGGTTCCCCCCACCCGAACACTAATACCCCCGCCACAATCGCACAATCGAAAAATATTTAAAAATCGCATCACGTCCGTCGGACCTACTATTCCTGATAGTATTCGGTGCGCCCGACGAGATCACCTCTTTGGTTCGTCCACCGAAAACCGACCGTTAACGAGTTATTGGGTTTGGAAAAAATCGCGATCCAAAAACTCCGGTTTCGAAACCCCGTGCAACGTCGACGTCCGGGCTGCCCGCATGCGACCTACCCCGGCTCGACGGACCACCGTGGACGGTCGACTGGAAAATAATACGTGTTCATCGTAAACGACGTTAGGACGCGCGTAACAGTGCTACGTAATTTTTTTTCACCCGACCACCCACCCGACATGAACAAATCTTCTCCCGTCCCACCGACCGCGGTCTACCCGGGCAACCCCGAGCGCATTTCGTCTAACCGACCACCCGTGACGTTGTTGCAAGTCGTCGACCACCGTACGCACCCGCGTAAATCGAACGCTGCACGCCGCGTGGCTGCACGGCACGAAAAAAAATGGCGCCGCCTGCGCGGGCGGGACGCAAGCCGCGTCCCGCTAGCCGGCCGCCAGGCGGTCCCGCGTAGCAGTGCGGCCGACCACCGGGCGCGCGCGGATTGGGACAGTGATAATACAACATGCACACTGTCCTTATTACCTTCTGGTAGATGAGGACAGTGCACTGTCCCTATCGTCCCCGATAGCGATGAGGACAGTGCACTGTCCTTATCGTCCCCGTTAGCGATGAGG
>NW_028301730.1:40000-45000 GCF_037042655.1 Diuraphis noxia | reverse complement strand
TCGTGGCCGTATTTAGCCTTAGATGGAGTTTACCACCCGCTTCGGGCTGCACTCTCAAGCAACCCGACTCGAAGGCGCGGTCCGATCCCGGAACGCTGTGACGGCCTCTACTGGCCTGGCACCATCTGCGGGCCATGGCCCCGTTCAAGGGAGACTTGGACCGTCACGTGCGCCCCGGCAACGAGGCCGGCCCGTACGCCACAACTCCCATACGTGCCGCGACACAAAAGTGCGCGGCGGGATTCGGCGATGGGCTTTTCCCTGTTCGCTCGCCGCTACTGGGGGAATCACGGTTGTTTTCTTTTCCTCCGCTTATTAATATGCTTAAATCCGGCGGGTAGTCCCGCCTGATCTGAGGTCGGAACAAGTGTGTGGTACGTGTGGTGGTGGTAACTGGTGCGCGGGTCCGCGCTCCGTCCGCGCGGCGACGGTCCGCGTCCGCTTCTCGGTTGCCGGAGAGGTGGCGTCTCGAGGACGACTCTCAGCCGACCCGGCCGCGCTCTCGCGCGGCGGGCGGACGGGGACGTGCCGTTCGACGGCGCGAGAACCCGTGACTGTTTGCCGTCACAACTTGGGCGGACGACCGGGGGCAGCCGCGAGCGGTAGCCCGCGTTTTCCCCGGTCGAGCCGCCAAACTCGCGCGGGCGCGGCGTGCGGCCGACGGGCGCGCGGGCGCCGGTCCCCGTGAGGACCGGACGCGGCGCGCGCGCTCCGCCGGACGCCTGCCGTGCCGGCGCATCGGTCTGGCCGAGTATCCGGTATACGACCCTCAGACAGGCGTGGCCCGGGACCCGCGGGTCACCGAGGCCGCAATGTGCGTTCGACTGGTCGATGTTCGTATAACCTGCGGATTACACGACGACGCGCAGATAGCTGCGGTCTTCATCGATCCACGAGCCAAGTGATCCGCCGTTCGGGGTCGGGTGTTTGTTTTTTTTTTTTCGTTTACACAATCGTCTTCCGACGACGGTAACCATCTTTCGGTCGACTCTCGGTCGGGGGTCGCGGCGCGCGGGCGGTCGGCGGACGACAACCGTGCGCGGTTGTCGCGCGCGAGCGCACGCGGCCACGGGGTCGGATTAGGCGCGCGCGAGACCGGCAAGCGAGTCGCCGGCGCCGCGGGCCCGTCTCTAATGATCCTTCCGCAGGTTCACCTACGGAAACCTTGTTACGACTTTTACTTCCTCTAAACGGCCGAGTTCGGTCATCTTCCCGGTCGCGCGACGACCCAGCCCCCGAGGGGGCCGAATAACGCGCGTCCAGTCCGAAGACCTCACTGCGGTCGTTCAATCGGTAGTAGCGACGGGCGGTGTGTACAAAGGGCAGGGACGTAATCAACGCGAGCTGATGACTCGCGCTTACTGGGAATTCCTCGTTCACGTGGAAAAATTGCAAGCCACGATCCCTAAGCACGAAGGAGGTTCAGCGGGTTACCCGGAAGCCTGTCGGCCCAGGAATGTTAACACACGCTGATTCCTTCAGTGTAGCGCGCGTGCGGCCCAGAACATCTAAGGGCATCACAGACCTGTTATCGCTCAGTCTCGTGCGGCTATTTTCGTCCGCCGCCTGTCCCTCTAAGAAGAGTTTAAGCTCCTGGGAGCCGGCGGTAGCCCTAGTAACGTATCGTGATCCGCCGGCGACGGCCGCGAACGCGGCGCGCTTCACCGCGGAGCCCAGCGCACGACTGACGCACGGCGACCGGAGGTTGCCCCCCGACCCCCGCACGCCCGCCGCACGCCGGGACGCGGATGGCGCGGCCGCGCCCGACGACCGCCGTGGACGACGGGCGAACGCGTTCGGGGATACCGGGCCGAGCCGACGGGAACGCGAACGCAGACGGCCGAAACCGCCGGCGCCGCGCCCACGCCGACCCGGGTTTACCCGCCTAGTTAGCAGGACAGAGTCTCGTTCGTTATCGGAATTAACCAGACAGATCGCTCCACCAACTAAGAACGGCCATGCACCACCACCCACCGAATCAAGAAAGAGCTCTCAATCTGTCAATCTTTCCGGTGTCCGGGCCTGGTGAGGTTTCCCGTGTTGAGTCAAATTAAGCCGCAGGCTCCACTCCTGGTGGTGCCCTTCCGTCAATTCCTTTAAGTTTCAACTTTGCAATCATACTTCCCCCGGAACCGAAAAGCTTCGGTTTCCCGGAAGCTGCCCGCCGGGTCGTTAATGAAACGCCGGCGGATCGCTAGCTGGCATCGTTTACAGTTAGAACTAGGGCGGTATCTGATCGCCTTCGAACCTCTAACTTTCGTTCTTGATCATACGAGAACGTACTTGGCAAATGCTTTCGCGTCAGTTCGTCTCGAGACGATCCAAGAATTTCACCTCTAACGTCTCGGTACGAATGCCCCCGCCCGTCTCTGTTGATCATTACCTCCGGTCCCGAAAACCGGCCCGGCGGGACGCGCGGGCGACTGGCGCCCGCGGCCCGGCGGCCCGCGCACGGAAACGCCCCGGAAGGCGGTTTCGCGCGCCCGCGAAGGGCGGAGATGCGCGGGACCGAGGTCTTGTTCCATTATTCCATGCGACCAGTATTCAGGGCCTTTTGACGAGACGGCCGTGAAGCCGCCCCGCCAGATTTGAGCCTGCTTTGAGCACTCTAATTTGTTCAAAGTAAACGTGTCGGCCCGCCGACGGCACTCGGTGAAGAGCACCGCGCAGCAAGATTGGAGTAGGCGGCCGCCGTCGTCGAACCCCGACGGCCGCGCGACGCGTGGCCGCGCGGCGCGCCGGGAGCACGAGACACGTGTCCGCCTGCCGACAATACGTCCGGCCGACGTGCCGGTAACTAACACCCCGAGACGGCTGACGAGCGCGACGGCGACCGCGCCGACGGGACACGTGGTCCCGCGGCACGGCCGGCCGCGACACGCCGGACCGCCAGGGTGGTCCGGCACCGCCCAGACACAGATCCGACTACGAGCTTTTTAACCGCAACAACTTTAATATACGCTATTGGAGCTGGAATTACCGCGGCTGCTGGCACCAGACTTGCCCTCCAATTGATCCTCGTTTAAAGGTTTTAAAGTGTTCTCATTCCGATTACGGGGCCTCGGATGAGTCCCGTATCGTTATTTTTCGTCACTACCTCCCCGTTCCGGGAGTGGGTAATTTGCGCGCCTGCTGCCTTCCTTGGATGTGGTAGCCGTTTCTCAGGCTCCCTCTCCGGAATCGAACCCTGATTCCCCGTTACCCGTTACCACCACGGTAGGCATGGAACCTACCGTCGACAGTTGATAAGGCAGACATTTGAAAGATGCGTCGCCGGTACGGAGACCGTGCGATCAGCTCGAAGTTATTCAGAGTCACCAGGTCTTTGCGCGGGCCGCGATCGGGACGCGCACGAAGCGCGCCGCGACGGGCCGGTTTTGATCTAATAAAAGCGTTCCTCCCGCGCGCGACGCCCGAGAGCGCCGCGACGGTCGGAACTCTGTCGGCATGTATTAGCTCTAGAATTACCACAGTTATCCAAGTAACTTGGGTACGATCTAAGGAACCACAACTGATTTAATGAGCCTTTCGCGGTTTCACCTTAATGCGGCTTGCACTGAGACATGCATGGCTTAATCTTTGAGACAAGCATATGACTACTGGCAGGATCAACCAGGGATCTCGGGTTTACTGCTACCGCGCCCCGCGACCGCCACGCGCGTGGCGGCCTGGGACGCGTGCGTCCGAGCGCCGGTCCGACGCCCCGCGGAAGGGGGCGGCGAGCCGACGCCGAGGGCGATCGCGTGGCCGGGACCGCTGTGGGTCACGGCCGCGCGACCGACCGCGGTTCAACAACAACAAAATGTGTGTGTGGTGTGGTCGGCACACGGAGTGCGACACGTTGACGAGACGGACCGGGTGACGGTCGACCGCCGGGTTCGGGTGACGGTGTGTGCACGGGTCCCCGGCGAGCGTACCGAGACCGGCTCTCGCCCGATTCGTAACGGCCCCCAGCCGAGATCGAGGGGGAAGCCGGGACGCGACGCGAAGTCCGCCGTCCCGTGGCTTCGCCCCGGCGACCGCCGGGCGCGGCGACGATGGCCGGCCGCGGCGGGAATGTTCTGGCGTCGAGTGTTCGTGACACGCGGAACGGTAACGGGAGTCGTCATCGGTGTGGATTGGCGCGCGCCGCGCAAACACCGGCTGGTGGACGCGCGGCGCCGGTTGAGTTTCGCCACTCGGATTGCGAGATGGGTCGGCGGCCGAAACGCGGACGCGTGTCACCTTCCGCCGGCTCTCACCGGACCGGCCACTCAACCGACGGTGTCCCGCGTACGTGGACGACCGTCAGTTGGCGGCGACCGGTGGGCGCCGCGAGGTGTACGCGCCGTCTTCGGCGTCGCCCGTGGCTTTGCTGTTGTGGTGTTCGTGATCGGCGGCCGGCCGTCGACTGCAACGCCGACGACCGAACCGCTCACAAATTTACAAAATCCCGGGTTTTTCCACCTTAATGGCGTAGCGTCGTTCGTGTAACAGTGGACGCGCGCCCGTGGACTACCGCAATCCGCGCCCGTATCGGATCCCCCCGCCCGAACACTAATACCCCCGCCACAATCGCATTTCGCCTAACGTTGTTACAAGTCGTCGACCACCGTACGCACGCCGCTTGGCGGCACGGCACGAAAAAAAGTGGCGGGACGCAAATCTAGCCGGCCGACCACCTACGACACCGACCACCGGGCGCGCGGATTGGGACAGTGATAATACATTTCGTCTAACCGACCACCCGTAATGGCGTAGCGTCGCTCGTGCAACAGTGGACGCGCGCCCGTCAACTACCGCAATCGGCGCGCGTATCGGTTCCCCCCACCCGAACACTAATACCCCCGCCGCAATCGCACAATCGAAAAATATTTAAAAATCGCATCACGTCCGTCGGACCTACTATTCCTGATAGTATTCGGTGCGCCCGACGAGATCACCTCTTTGGTTCGTCCACCGAACACCGACCGATAACGAGTTATTGGGTTTGGAAAAAATCGCGATCCAAAAACTCCGGT
>NW_028301730.1:27500-35000 GCF_037042655.1 Diuraphis noxia | reverse complement strand
CGGGACCGGCCGCCGCGAGCGACGACCGGCCCCACTGTGCCGCCGACGGCCGAGTATAGGCACGACGCTCCAGCGCCATCCATTTTCAGAGCTAGTTGCTTCGGCAGGTGAGTTGTTACACACTCCTTAGCGGATTCCGACTTCCATGGCCACCGTCCTGCTGTCATCAGCAACCAACGCCTTTCATGGTCTCTGAATACGCGTCGATTTCGGCGCCTTAACTCGGCGTTCGGTTCATCCCGCAGCGCCAGTTCTGCTTACCAAAAATGGCCCACTAAGCGCCTAGGGTTCCGTCGCCGGCTTCGCACGCGGTTCACGCGGTGTACCAGGTAAAGCCGGCGATCTCACCCATTTATAGTTTGAGAATAGGTTGAGGTCGTTTCGGCCCCAATGTCCTCTAATCATTCGCTTTACCGTATGAGACATCCTCCGTGTTACGAGCGGGTTGTTACCGCGCCGTACAGCGCGGAGTCCCACCGGCGTCCGTACGCCCGCGAACGGGCGGGACACATCGGCGCCAGCTATCCTGAGGGAAACTTCGGATGGAACCAGCTACTAGATGGTTCGATTAGTCTTTCGCCCCTATACCCAGCTCAGACGATCGATTTGCACGTCAGAATCGCTGCGGACCTCCATCAGGGTTTCCCCTGACTTCATCCTGGCCAGGCATAGTTCACCATCTTTCGGGTACCAACGTGTGCGCTAAGGGTGCGCCCCCGGACGGCCGGAGCCGACCTGGCGGAGACGCCCCCGGACTGCGGACCAGCGCGACTTTGAACGCCGGTGGGTTCGGTCGCTAGGCCATCGTCCGCACCGTAAACGGTTCACTTTCATTGCGCCAAACGTGGTTTTTCGTGAGATCACCGTTGACTCGCGCACACGTTAGACTCCTTGGTCCGTGTTTCAAGACGGGTCGGAAAGTAGCCCGAAACTCGTCGCCGACCGACGGGACCCCGCCTGCGACGGGGCCGCGTCGACGGTTCATGCCGTCGGGCGAGCCGACCAGGAGCACCGGGGTTCGGCGCGAACGGTCACGCCGAGGCGCGACCGCCGCGACGAACCGCCACCCGGGCCCTTCGGCCGGCGCCCAACGAGTCGCGACGTCCGCTGACCGAGCGAAAGATCCGGCCGGCGGTGAGACCACCGACCGTGAATTCGCCCGGCGGGGACTCGCGGGCTCTGTCCGTTTACACCCGAACGGTTTCACGTTCTTATGAACTCTCTCTTCAAAGTTCTTTTCAACTTTCCCTCACGGTACTTGTCCACTATCGGTCTCGTGGCCGTATTTAGCCTTAGATGGAGTTTACCACCCGCTTCGGGCTGCACTCTCAAGCAACCCGACTCGAAGGCGCGGTCCGATCCCGGAACGCTGTGACGGCCTCTACTGGCCTGGCACCATCTGCGGGCCATGGCCCCGTTCAAGGGAGACTTGGACCGTCACGTGCGCCCCGGCAACGAGGCCGGCCCGTACGCCACAACTCCCATACGTGCCGCGACACAAAAGTGCGCGGCGGGATTCGGCGATGGGCTTTTCCCTGTTCGCTCGCCGCTACTGGGGGAATCACGGTTGTTTTCTTTTCCTCCGCTTATTAATATGCTTAAATCCGGCGGGTAGTCCCGCCTGATCTGAGGTCGGAACAAGTGTGTGGTACGTGTGGTGGTGGTAACTGGTGCGCGGGTCCGCGCTCCGTCCGCGCGGCGACGGTCCGCGTCCGCTTCTCGGTTGCCGGAGAGGTGGCGTCTCGAGGACGACTCTCAGCCGACCCGGCCGCGCTCTCGCGCGGCGGGCGGACGGGGACGTGCCGTTCGACGGCGCGAGAACCCGTGACTGTTTGCCGTCACAACTTGGGCGGACGACCGGGGGCAGCCGCGAGCGGTAGCCCGCGTTTTCCCCGGTCGAGCCGCCAAACTCGCGCGGGCGCGGCGTGCGGCCGACGGGCGCGCGGGCGCCGGTCCCCGTGAGGACCGGACGCGGCGCGCGCGCTCCGCCGGACGCCTGCCGTGCCGGCGCATCGGTCTGGCCGAGTATCCGGTATACGACCCTCAGACAGGCGTGGCCCGGGACCCGCGGGTCACCGAGGCCGCAATGTGCGTTCGACTGGTCGATGTTCGTATAACCTGCGGATTACACGACGACGCGCAGATAGCTGCGGTCTTCATCGATCCACGAGCCAAGTGATCCGCCGTTCGGGGTCGGGTGTTTGTTTTTTTTTTTTCGTTTACACAATCGTCTTCCGACGACGGTAACCATCTTTCGGTCGACTCTCGGTCGGGGGTCGCGGCGCGCGGGCGGTCGGCGGACGACAACCGTGCGCGGTTGTCGCGCGCGAGCGCACGCGGCCACGGGGTCGGATTAGGCGCGCGCGAGACCGGCAAGCGAGTCGCCGGCGCCGCGGGCCCGTCTCTAATGATCCTTCCGCAGGTTCACCTACGGAAACCTTGTTACGACTTTTACTTCCTCTAAACGGCCGAGTTCGGTCATCTTCCCGGTCGCGCGACGACCCAGCCCCCGAGGGGGCCGAATAACGCGCGTCCAGTCCGAAGACCTCACTGCGGTCGTTCAATCGGTAGTAGCGACGGGCGGTGTGTACAAAGGGCAGGGACGTAATCAACGCGAGCTGATGACTCGCGCTTACTGGGAATTCCTCGTTCACGTGGAAAAATTGCAAGCCACGATCCCTAAGCACGAAGGAGGTTCAGCGGGTTACCCGGAAGCCTGTCGGCCCAGGAATGTTAACACACGCTGATTCCTTCAGTGTAGCGCGCGTGCGGCCCAGAACATCTAAGGGCATCACAGACCTGTTATCGCTCAGTCTCGTGCGGCTATTTTCGTCCGCCGCCTGTCCCTCTAAGAAGAGTTTAAGCTCCTGGGAGCCGGCGGTAGCCCTAGTAACGTATCGTGATCCGCCGGCGACGGCCGCGAACGCGGCGCGCTTCACCGCGGAGCCCAGCGCACGACTGACGCACGGCGACCGGAGGTTGCCCCCCGACCCCCGCACGCCCGCCGCACGCCGGGACGCGGATGGCGCGGCCGCGCCCGACGACCGCCGTGGACGACGGGCGAACGCGTTCGGGGATACCGGGCCGAGCCGACGGGAACGCGAACGCAGACGGCCGAAACCGCCGGCGCCGCGCCCACGCCGACCCGGGTTTACCCGCCTAGTTAGCAGGACAGAGTCTCGTTCGTTATCGGAATTAACCAGACAGATCGCTCCACCAACTAAGAACGGCCATGCACCACCACCCACCGAATCAAGAAAGAGCTCTCAATCTGTCAATCTTTCCGGTGTCCGGGCCTGGTGAGGTTTCCCGTGTTGAGTCAAATTAAGCCGCAGGCTCCACTCCTGGTGGTGCCCTTCCGTCAATTCCTTTAAGTTTCAACTTTGCAATCATACTTCCCCCGGAACCGAAAAGCTTCGGTTTCCCGGAAGCTGCCCGCCGGGTCGTTAATGAAACGCCGGCGGATCGCTAGCTGGCATCGTTTACAGTTAGAACTAGGGCGGTATCTGATCGCCTTCGAACCTCTAACTTTCGTTCTTGATCATACGAGAACGTACTTGGCAAATGCTTTCGCGTCAGTTCGTCTCGAGACGATCCAAGAATTTCACCTCTAACGTCTCGGTACGAATGCCCCCGCCCGTCTCTGTTGATCATTACCTCCGGTCCCGAAAACCGGCCCGGCGGGACGCGCGGGCGACTGGCGCCCGCGGCCCGGCGGCCCGCGCACGGAAACGCCCCGGAAGGCGGTTTCGCGCGCCCGCGAAGGGCGGAGATGCGCGGGACCGAGGTCTTGTTCCATTATTCCATGCGACCAGTATTCAGGGCCTTTTGACGAGACGGCCGTGAAGCCGCCCCGCCAGATTTGAGCCTGCTTTGAGCACTCTAATTTGTTCAAAGTAAACGTGTCGGCCCGCCGACGGCACTCGGTGAAGAGCACCGCGCAGCAAGATTGGAGTAGGCGGCCGCCGTCGTCGAACCCCGACGGCCGCGCGACGCGTGGCCGCGCGGCGCGCCGGGAGCACGAGACACGTGTCCGCCTGCCGACAATACGTCCGGCCGACGTGCCGGTAACTAACACCCCGAGACGGCTGACGAGCGCGACGGCGACCGCGCCGACGGGACACGTGGTCCCGCGGCACGGCCGGCCGCGACACGCCGGACCGCCAGGGTGGTCCGGCACCGCCCAGACACAGATCCGACTACGAGCTTTTTAACCGCAACAACTTTAATATACGCTATTGGAGCTGGAATTACCGCGGCTGCTGGCACCAGACTTGCCCTCCAATTGATCCTCGTTTAAAGGTTTTAAAGTGTTCTCATTCCGATTACGGGGCCTCGGATGAGTCCCGTATCGTTATTTTTCGTCACTACCTCCCCGTTCCGGGAGTGGGTAATTTGCGCGCCTGCTGCCTTCCTTGGATGTGGTAGCCGTTTCTCAGGCTCCCTCTCCGGAATCGAACCCTGATTCCCCGTTACCCGTTACCACCACGGTAGGCATGGAACCTACCGTCGACAGTTGATAAGGCAGACATTTGAAAGATGCGTCGCCGGTACGGAGACCGTGCGATCAGCTCGAAGTTATTCAGAGTCACCAGGTCTTTGCGCGGGCCGCGATCGGGACGCGCACGAAGCGCGCCGCGACGGGCCGGTTTTGATCTAATAAAAGCGTTCCTCCCGCGCGCGACGCCCGAGAGCGCCGCGACGGTCGGAACTCTGTCGGCATGTATTAGCTCTAGAATTACCACAGTTATCCAAGTAACTTGGGTACGATCTAAGGAACCACAACTGATTTAATGAGCCTTTCGCGGTTTCACCTTAATGCGGCTTGCACTGAGACATGCATGGCTTAATCTTTGAGACAAGCATATGACTACTGGCAGGATCAACCAGGGATCTCGGGTTTACTGCTACCGCGCCCCGCGACCGCCACGCGCGTGGCGGCCTGGGACGCGTGCGTCCGAGCGCCGGTCCGACGCCCCGCGGAAGGGGGCGGCGAGCCGACGCCGAGGGCGATCGCGTGGCCGGGACCGCTGTGGGTCACGGCCGCGCGACCGACCGCGGTTCAACAACAACAAAATGTGTGTGTGGTGTGGTCGGCACACGGAGTGCGACACGTTGACGAGACGGACCGGGTGACGGTCGACCGCCGGGTTCGGGTGACGGTGTGTGCACGGGTCCCCGGCGAGCGTACCGAGACCGGCTCTCGCCCGATTCGTAACGGCCCCCAGCCGAGATCGAGGGGGAAGCCGGGACGCGACGCGAAGTCCGCCGTCCCGTGGCTTCGCCCCGGCGACCGCCGGGCGCGGCGACGATGGCCGGCCGCGGCGGGAATGTTCTGGCGTCGAGTGTTCGTGACACGCGGAACGGTAACGGGAGTCGTCATCGGTGTGGATTGGCGCGCGCCGCGCAAACACCGGCTGGTGGACGCGCGGCGCCGGTTGAGTTTCGCCACTCGGATTGCGAGATGGGTCGGCGGCCGAAACGCGGACGCGTGTCACCTTCCGCCGGCTCTCACCGGACCGGCCACTCAACCGACGGTGTCCCGCGTACGTGGACGACCGTCAGTTGGCGGCGACCGGTGGGCGCCGCGAGGTGTACGCGCCGTCTTCGGCGTCGCCCGTGGCTTTGCTGTTGTGGTGTTCGTGATCGGCGGCCGGCCGTCGACTGCAACGCCGACGACCGAACCGCTCACAAATTTACAAAATCCCGGGTTTTTCCACCTTAATGGCGTAGCGTCGTTCGTGTAACAGTGGACGCGCGCCCGTGGACTACCGCAATCCGCGCCCGTATCGGATCCCCCCGCCCGAACACTAATACCCCCGCCACAATCGCATTTCGCCTAACGTTGTTACAAGTCGTCGACCACCGTACGCACGCCGCTTGGCGGCACGGCACGAAAAAAAGTGGCGGGACGCAAATCTAGCCGGCCGACCACCTACGACACCGACCACCGGGCGCGCGGATTGGGACAGTGATAATACATTTCGTCTAACCGACCACCCGTAATGGCGTAGCGTCGCTCGTGCAACAGTGGACGCGCGCCCGTCAACTACCGCAATCGGCGCGCGTATCGGTTCCCCCCACCCGAACACTAATACCCCCGCCGCAATCGCACAATCGAAAAATATTTAAAAATCGCATCACGTCCGTCGGACCTACTATTCCTGATAGTATTCGGTGCGCCCGACGAGATCACCTCTTTGGTTCGTCCACCGAACACCGACCGATAACGAGTTATTGGGTTTGGAAAAAATCGCGATCCAAAAACTCCGGTTTCGAAACCCCGTGCAACGTCGACGTCCGGGCAGCCCGCATGCGACCTACCCCGGCTCGACGGACCACCGTGGACGGTCGACTGGAAAATAAAACGTGTTCATCGTAAACGACGTTAGGACGCGCGTAACAGTGCTACGTAATTTTTTTTCACCCGACCACCCGACATGAACAAATCTTCTCCCGTCCCACCGACCGCGGTCTACCCGGGCCACCCGAGCGCATTTCGTCTAACCGACCACCCGTGACGTTGTTACAAGTCGTCGACCACCGTACGCACGCCGCTTGGCGGCACGGCACGAAAAAAAATGGCGGGACGCAAATCTAGCCGGCCGCCATGCGGTCCCGAGTAGCAGTACCGGCCGACCGCCTACGACACCGACCACCGGGCGCGCGGATTGGGACAGTGATAATACATTTCGTCTAACCGACCACCCGTAATGGCGTAGCGTCGCTCGTGCAACAGTGGACGCGCGCCCGTCAACTACCGCAATCGGCGCGCGTATCGGTTCCCCCCACCCGAACACTAATACCCCCGCCACAATCGCACAATCGAAAAATATTTAAAAATCGCATCACGTCCGTCGGACCTACTATTCCTGATAGTATTCGGTGCGCCCGACGAGATCACCTCTTTGGTTCGTCCACCGAAAACCGACCGTTAACGAGTTATTGGGTTTGGAAAAAATCGCGATCCAAAAACTCCGGTTTCGAAACCCCGTGCAACGTCGACGTCCGGGCTGCCCGCATGCGACCTACCCCGGCTCGACGGACCACCGTGGACGGTCGACTGGAAAATAATACGTGTTCATCGTAAACGACGTTAGGACGCGCGTAACAGTGCTACGTAATTTTTTTTCACCCGACCACCCACCCGACATGAACAAATCTTCTCCCGTCCCACCGACCGCGGTCTACCCGGGCAACCCCGAGCGCATTTCGTCTAACCGACCACCCGTGACGTTGTTGCAAGTCGTCGACCACCGTACGCACCCGCGTAAATCGAACGCTGCACGCCGCGTGGCTGCACGGCACGAAAAAAAATGGCGCCGCCTGCGCGGGCGGGACGCAAGCCGCGTCCCGCTAGCCGGCCGCCAGGCGGTCCCGCGTAGCAGTGCGGCCGACCACCGGGCGCGCGCGGATTGGGACAGTGATAATACAACATGCACACTGTCCTTATTACCTTCTGGTAGATGAGGACAGTGCACTGTCCCTATCGTCCCCGAT
>NW_028301730.1:17500-22500 GCF_037042655.1 Diuraphis noxia | reverse complement strand
GATTCGGCGATGGGCTTTTCCCTGTTCGCTCGCCGCTACTGGGGGAATCACGGTTGTTTTCTTTTCCTCCGCTTATTAATATGCTTAAATCCGGCGGGTAGTCCCGCCTGATCTGAGGTCGGAACAAGTGTGTGGTACGTGTGGTGGTGGTAACTGGTGCGCGGGTCCGCGCTCCGTCCGCGCGGCGACGGTCCGCGTCCGCTTCTCGGTTGCCGGAGAGGTGGCGTCTCGAGGACGACTCTCAGCCGACCCGGCCGCGCTCTCGCGCGGCGGGCGGACGGGGACGTGCCGTTCGACGGCGCGAGAACCCGTGACTGTTTGCCGTCACAACTTGGGCGGACGACCGGGGGCAGCCGCGAGCGGTAGCCCGCGTTTTCCCCGGTCGAGCCGCCAAACTCGCGCGGGCGCGGCGTGCGGCCGACGGGCGCGCGGGCGCCGGTCCCCGTGAGGACCGGACGCGGCGCGCGCGCTCCGCCGGACGCCTGCCGTGCCGGCGCATCGGTCTGGCCGAGTATCCGGTATACGACCCTCAGACAGGCGTGGCCCGGGACCCGCGGGTCACCGAGGCCGCAATGTGCGTTCGACTGGTCGATGTTCGTATAACCTGCGGATTACACGACGACGCGCAGATAGCTGCGGTCTTCATCGATCCACGAGCCAAGTGATCCGCCGTTCGGGGTCGGGTGTTTGTTTTTTTTTTTTCGTTTACACAATCGTCTTCCGACGACGGTAACCATCTTTCGGTCGACTCTCGGTCGGGGGTCGCGGCGCGCGGGCGGTCGGCGGACGACAACCGTGCGCGGTTGTCGCGCGCGAGCGCACGCGGCCACGGGGTCGGATTAGGCGCGCGCGAGACCGGCAAGCGAGTCGCCGGCGCCGCGGGCCCGTCTCTAATGATCCTTCCGCAGGTTCACCTACGGAAACCTTGTTACGACTTTTACTTCCTCTAAACGGCCGAGTTCGGTCATCTTCCCGGTCGCGCGACGACCCAGCCCCCGAGGGGGCCGAATAACGCGCGTCCAGTCCGAAGACCTCACTGCGGTCGTTCAATCGGTAGTAGCGACGGGCGGTGTGTACAAAGGGCAGGGACGTAATCAACGCGAGCTGATGACTCGCGCTTACTGGGAATTCCTCGTTCACGTGGAAAAATTGCAAGCCACGATCCCTAAGCACGAAGGAGGTTCAGCGGGTTACCCGGAAGCCTGTCGGCCCAGGAATGTTAACACACGCTGATTCCTTCAGTGTAGCGCGCGTGCGGCCCAGAACATCTAAGGGCATCACAGACCTGTTATCGCTCAGTCTCGTGCGGCTATTTTCGTCCGCCGCCTGTCCCTCTAAGAAGAGTTTAAGCTCCTGGGAGCCGGCGGTAGCCCTAGTAACGTATCGTGATCCGCCGGCGACGGCCGCGAACGCGGCGCGCTTCACCGCGGAGCCCAGCGCACGACTGACGCACGGCGACCGGAGGTTGCCCCCCGACCCCCGCACGCCCGCCGCACGCCGGGACGCGGATGGCGCGGCCGCGCCCGACGACCGCCGTGGACGACGGGCGAACGCGTTCGGGGATACCGGGCCGAGCCGACGGGAACGCGAACGCAGACGGCCGAAACCGCCGGCGCCGCGCCCACGCCGACCCGGGTTTACCCGCCTAGTTAGCAGGACAGAGTCTCGTTCGTTATCGGAATTAACCAGACAGATCGCTCCACCAACTAAGAACGGCCATGCACCACCACCCACCGAATCAAGAAAGAGCTCTCAATCTGTCAATCTTTCCGGTGTCCGGGCCTGGTGAGGTTTCCCGTGTTGAGTCAAATTAAGCCGCAGGCTCCACTCCTGGTGGTGCCCTTCCGTCAATTCCTTTAAGTTTCAACTTTGCAATCATACTTCCCCCGGAACCGAAAAGCTTCGGTTTCCCGGAAGCTGCCCGCCGGGTCGTTAATGAAACGCCGGCGGATCGCTAGCTGGCATCGTTTACAGTTAGAACTAGGGCGGTATCTGATCGCCTTCGAACCTCTAACTTTCGTTCTTGATCATACGAGAACGTACTTGGCAAATGCTTTCGCGTCAGTTCGTCTCGAGACGATCCAAGAATTTCACCTCTAACGTCTCGGTACGAATGCCCCCGCCCGTCTCTGTTGATCATTACCTCCGGTCCCGAAAACCGGCCCGGCGGGACGCGCGGGCGACTGGCGCCCGCGGCCCGGCGGCCCGCGCACGGAAACGCCCCGGAAGGCGGTTTCGCGCGCCCGCGAAGGGCGGAGATGCGCGGGACCGAGGTCTTGTTCCATTATTCCATGCGACCAGTATTCAGGGCCTTTTGACGAGACGGCCGTGAAGCCGCCCCGCCAGATTTGAGCCTGCTTTGAGCACTCTAATTTGTTCAAAGTAAACGTGTCGGCCCGCCGACGGCACTCGGTGAAGAGCACCGCGCAGCAAGATTGGAGTAGGCGGCCGCCGTCGTCGAACCCCGACGGCCGCGCGACGCGTGGCCGCGCGGCGCGCCGGGAGCACGAGACACGTGTCCGCCTGCCGACAATACGTCCGGCCGACGTGCCGGTAACTAACACCCCGAGACGGCTGACGAGCGCGACGGCGACCGCGCCGACGGGACACGTGGTCCCGCGGCACGGCCGGCCGCGACACGCCGGACCGCCAGGGTGGTCCGGCACCGCCCAGACACAGATCCGACTACGAGCTTTTTAACCGCAACAACTTTAATATACGCTATTGGAGCTGGAATTACCGCGGCTGCTGGCACCAGACTTGCCCTCCAATTGATCCTCGTTTAAAGGTTTTAAAGTGTTCTCATTCCGATTACGGGGCCTCGGATGAGTCCCGTATCGTTATTTTTCGTCACTACCTCCCCGTTCCGGGAGTGGGTAATTTGCGCGCCTGCTGCCTTCCTTGGATGTGGTAGCCGTTTCTCAGGCTCCCTCTCCGGAATCGAACCCTGATTCCCCGTTACCCGTTACCACCACGGTAGGCATGGAACCTACCGTCGACAGTTGATAAGGCAGACATTTGAAAGATGCGTCGCCGGTACGGAGACCGTGCGATCAGCTCGAAGTTATTCAGAGTCACCAGGTCTTTGCGCGGGCCGCGATCGGGACGCGCACGAAGCGCGCCGCGACGGGCCGGTTTTGATCTAATAAAAGCGTTCCTCCCGCGCGCGACGCCCGAGAGCGCCGCGACGGTCGGAACTCTGTCGGCATGTATTAGCTCTAGAATTACCACAGTTATCCAAGTAACTTGGGTACGATCTAAGGAACCACAACTGATTTAATGAGCCTTTCGCGGTTTCACCTTAATGCGGCTTGCACTGAGACATGCATGGCTTAATCTTTGAGACAAGCATATGACTACTGGCAGGATCAACCAGGGATCTCGGGTTTACTGCTACCGCGCCCCGCGACCGCCACGCGCGTGGCGGCCTGGGACGCGTGCGTCCGAGCGCCGGTCCGACGCCCCGCGGAAGGGGGCGGCGAGCCGACGCCGAGGGCGATCGCGTGGCCGGGACCGCTGTGGGTCACGGCCGCGCGACCGACCGCGGTTCAACAACAACAAAATGTGTGTGTGGTGTGGTCGGCACACGGAGTGCGACACGTTGACGAGACGGACCGGGTGACGGTCGACCGCCGGGTTCGGGTGACGGTGTGTGCACGGGTCCCCGGCGAGCGTACCGAGACCGGCTCTCGCCCGATTCGTAACGGCCCCCAGCCGAGATCGAGGGGGAAGCCGGGACGCGACGCGAAGTCCGCCGTCCCGTGGCTTCGCCCCGGCGACCGCCGGGCGCGGCGACGATGGCCGGCCGCGGCGGGAATGTTCTGGCGTCGAGTGTTCGTGACACGCGGAACGGTAACGGGAGTCGTCATCGGTGTGGATTGGCGCGCGCCGCGCAAACACCGGCTGGTGGACGCGCGGCGCCGGTTGAGTTTCGCCACTCGGATTGCGAGATGGGTCGGCGGCCGAAACGCGGACGCGTGTCACCTTCCGCCGGCTCTCACCGGACCGGCCACTCAACCGACGGTGTCCCGCGTACGTGGACGACCGTCAGTTGGCGGCGACCGGTGGGCGCCGCGAGGTGTACGCGCCGTCTTCGGCGTCGCCCGTGGCTTTGCTGTTGTGGTGTTCGTGATCGGCGGCCGGCCGTCGACTGCAACGCCGACGACCGAACCGCTCACAAATTTACAAAATCCCGGGTTTTTCCACCTTAATGGCGTAGCGTCGTTCGTGTAACAGTGGACGCGCGCCCGTGGACTACCGCAATCCGCGCCCGTATCGGATCCCCCCGCCCGAACACTAATACCCCCGCCACAATCGCATTTCGCCTAACGTTGTTACAAGTCGTCGACCACCGTACGCACGCCGCTTGGCGGCACGGCACGAAAAAAAGTGGCGGGACGCAAATCTAGCCGGCCGACCACCTACGACACCGACCACCGGGCGCGCGGATTGGGACAGTGATAATACATTTCGTCTAACCGACCACCCGTAATGGCGTAGCGTCGCTCGTGCAACAGTGGACGCGCGCCCGTCAACTACCGCAATCGGCGCGCGTATCGGTTCCCCCCACCCGAACACTAATACCCCCGCCGCAATCGCACAATCGAAAAATATTTAAAAATCGCATCACGTCCGTCGGACCTACTATTCCTGATAGTATTCGGTGCGCCCGACGAGATCACCTCTTTGGTTCGTCCACCGAACACCGACCGATAACGAGTTATTGGGTTTGGAAAAAATCGCGATCCAAAAACTCCGGTTTCGAAACCCCGTGCAACGTCGACGTCCGGGCAGCCCGCATGCGACCTACCCCGGCTCGACGGACCACCGTGGACGGTCGACTGGAAAATAAAACGTGTTCATCGTAAACGACGTTAGGACGCGCGTAACAGTGCTACGTAATTTTTTTTCACCCGACCACCCGACATGAACAAATCTTCTCCCGTCCCACCGACCGCGGTCTACCCGGGCCACCCGAGCGCATTTCGTCTAACCGACCA
>NW_028301730.1:5000-12500 GCF_037042655.1 Diuraphis noxia | reverse complement strand
GGAAACTTCGGATGGAACCAGCTACTAGATGGTTCGATTAGTCTTTCGCCCCTATACCCAGCTCAGACGATCGATTTGCACGTCAGAATCGCTGCGGACCTCCATCAGGGTTTCCCCTGACTTCATCCTGGCCAGGCATAGTTCACCATCTTTCGGGTACCAACGTGTGCGCTAAGGGTGCGCCCCCGGACGGCCGGAGCCGACCTGGCGGAGACGCCCCCGGACTGCGGACCAGCGCGACTTTGAACGCCGGTGGGTTCGGTCGCTAGGCCATCGTCCGCACCGTAAACGGTTCACTTTCATTGCGCCAAACGTGGTTTTTCGTGAGATCACCGTTGACTCGCGCACACGTTAGACTCCTTGGTCCGTGTTTCAAGACGGGTCGGAAAGTAGCCCGAAACTCGTCGCCGACCGACGGGACCCCGCCTGCGACGGGGCCGCGTCGACGGTTCATGCCGTCGGGCGAGCCGACCAGGAGCACCGGGGTTCGGCGCGAACGGTCACGCCGAGGCGCGACCGCCGCGACGAACCGCCACCCGGGCCCTTCGGCCGGCGCCCAACGAGTCGCGACGTCCGCTGACCGAGCGAAAGATCCGGCCGGCGGTGAGACCACCGACCGTGAATTCGCCCGGCGGGGACTCGCGGGCTCTGTCCGTTTACACCCGAACGGTTTCACGTTCTTATGAACTCTCTCTTCAAAGTTCTTTTCAACTTTCCCTCACGGTACTTGTCCACTATCGGTCTCGTGGCCGTATTTAGCCTTAGATGGAGTTTACCACCCGCTTCGGGCTGCACTCTCAAGCAACCCGACTCGAAGGCGCGGTCCGATCCCGGAACGCTGTGACGGCCTCTACTGGCCTGGCACCATCTGCGGGCCATGGCCCCGTTCAAGGGAGACTTGGACCGTCACGTGCGCCCCGGCAACGAGGCCGGCCCGTACGCCACAACTCCCATACGTGCCGCGACACAAAAGTGCGCGGCGGGATTCGGCGATGGGCTTTTCCCTGTTCGCTCGCCGCTACTGGGGGAATCACGGTTGTTTTCTTTTCCTCCGCTTATTAATATGCTTAAATCCGGCGGGTAGTCCCGCCTGATCTGAGGTCGGAACAAGTGTGTGGTACGTGTGGTGGTGGTAACTGGTGCGCGGGTCCGCGCTCCGTCCGCGCGGCGACGGTCCGCGTCCGCTTCTCGGTTGCCGGAGAGGTGGCGTCTCGAGGACGACTCTCAGCCGACCCGGCCGCGCTCTCGCGCGGCGGGCGGACGGGGACGTGCCGTTCGACGGCGCGAGAACCCGTGACTGTTTGCCGTCACAACTTGGGCGGACGACCGGGGGCAGCCGCGAGCGGTAGCCCGCGTTTTCCCCGGTCGAGCCGCCAAACTCGCGCGGGCGCGGCGTGCGGCCGACGGGCGCGCGGGCGCCGGTCCCCGTGAGGACCGGACGCGGCGCGCGCGCTCCGCCGGACGCCTGCCGTGCCGGCGCATCGGTCTGGCCGAGTATCCGGTATACGACCCTCAGACAGGCGTGGCCCGGGACCCGCGGGTCACCGAGGCCGCAATGTGCGTTCGACTGGTCGATGTTCGTATAACCTGCGGATTACACGACGACGCGCAGATAGCTGCGGTCTTCATCGATCCACGAGCCAAGTGATCCGCCGTTCGGGGTCGGGTGTTTGTTTTTTTTTTTTCGTTTACACAATCGTCTTCCGACGACGGTAACCATCTTTCGGTCGACTCTCGGTCGGGGGTCGCGGCGCGCGGGCGGTCGGCGGACGACAACCGTGCGCGGTTGTCGCGCGCGAGCGCACGCGGCCACGGGGTCGGATTAGGCGCGCGCGAGACCGGCAAGCGAGTCGCCGGCGCCGCGGGCCCGTCTCTAATGATCCTTCCGCAGGTTCACCTACGGAAACCTTGTTACGACTTTTACTTCCTCTAAACGGCCGAGTTCGGTCATCTTCCCGGTCGCGCGACGACCCAGCCCCCGAGGGGGCCGAATAACGCGCGTCCAGTCCGAAGACCTCACTGCGGTCGTTCAATCGGTAGTAGCGACGGGCGGTGTGTACAAAGGGCAGGGACGTAATCAACGCGAGCTGATGACTCGCGCTTACTGGGAATTCCTCGTTCACGTGGAAAAATTGCAAGCCACGATCCCTAAGCACGAAGGAGGTTCAGCGGGTTACCCGGAAGCCTGTCGGCCCAGGAATGTTAACACACGCTGATTCCTTCAGTGTAGCGCGCGTGCGGCCCAGAACATCTAAGGGCATCACAGACCTGTTATCGCTCAGTCTCGTGCGGCTATTTTCGTCCGCCGCCTGTCCCTCTAAGAAGAGTTTAAGCTCCTGGGAGCCGGCGGTAGCCCTAGTAACGTATCGTGATCCGCCGGCGACGGCCGCGAACGCGGCGCGCTTCACCGCGGAGCCCAGCGCACGACTGACGCACGGCGACCGGAGGTTGCCCCCCGACCCCCGCACGCCCGCCGCACGCCGGGACGCGGATGGCGCGGCCGCGCCCGACGACCGCCGTGGACGACGGGCGAACGCGTTCGGGGATACCGGGCCGAGCCGACGGGAACGCGAACGCAGACGGCCGAAACCGCCGGCGCCGCGCCCACGCCGACCCGGGTTTACCCGCCTAGTTAGCAGGACAGAGTCTCGTTCGTTATCGGAATTAACCAGACAGATCGCTCCACCAACTAAGAACGGCCATGCACCACCACCCACCGAATCAAGAAAGAGCTCTCAATCTGTCAATCTTTCCGGTGTCCGGGCCTGGTGAGGTTTCCCGTGTTGAGTCAAATTAAGCCGCAGGCTCCACTCCTGGTGGTGCCCTTCCGTCAATTCCTTTAAGTTTCAACTTTGCAATCATACTTCCCCCGGAACCGAAAAGCTTCGGTTTCCCGGAAGCTGCCCGCCGGGTCGTTAATGAAACGCCGGCGGATCGCTAGCTGGCATCGTTTACAGTTAGAACTAGGGCGGTATCTGATCGCCTTCGAACCTCTAACTTTCGTTCTTGATCATACGAGAACGTACTTGGCAAATGCTTTCGCGTCAGTTCGTCTCGAGACGATCCAAGAATTTCACCTCTAACGTCTCGGTACGAATGCCCCCGCCCGTCTCTGTTGATCATTACCTCCGGTCCCGAAAACCGGCCCGGCGGGACGCGCGGGCGACTGGCGCCCGCGGCCCGGCGGCCCGCGCACGGAAACGCCCCGGAAGGCGGTTTCGCGCGCCCGCGAAGGGCGGAGATGCGCGGGACCGAGGTCTTGTTCCATTATTCCATGCGACCAGTATTCAGGGCCTTTTGACGAGACGGCCGTGAAGCCGCCCCGCCAGATTTGAGCCTGCTTTGAGCACTCTAATTTGTTCAAAGTAAACGTGTCGGCCCGCCGACGGCACTCGGTGAAGAGCACCGCGCAGCAAGATTGGAGTAGGCGGCCGCCGTCGTCGAACCCCGACGGCCGCGCGACGCGTGGCCGCGCGGCGCGCCGGGAGCACGAGACACGTGTCCGCCTGCCGACAATACGTCCGGCCGACGTGCCGGTAACTAACACCCCGAGACGGCTGACGAGCGCGACGGCGACCGCGCCGACGGGACACGTGGTCCCGCGGCACGGCCGGCCGCGACACGCCGGACCGCCAGGGTGGTCCGGCACCGCCCAGACACAGATCCGACTACGAGCTTTTTAACCGCAACAACTTTAATATACGCTATTGGAGCTGGAATTACCGCGGCTGCTGGCACCAGACTTGCCCTCCAATTGATCCTCGTTTAAAGGTTTTAAAGTGTTCTCATTCCGATTACGGGGCCTCGGATGAGTCCCGTATCGTTATTTTTC
Organism: Diuraphis noxia; assembly: GCF_037042655.1. Lineage (NCBI taxonomy): Eukaryota > Metazoa > Arthropoda > Insecta > Hemiptera > Aphididae > Diuraphis > Diuraphis noxia. The sequence continues at coordinate 8,668 of NW_028301730.1, read as the reverse complement.
GTCACTACCTCCCCGTTCCGGGAGTGGGTAATTTGCGCGCCTGCTGCCTTCCTTGGATGTGGTAGCCGTTTCTCAGGCTCCCTCTCCGGAATCGAACCCTGATTCCCCGTTACCCGTTACCACCACGGTAGGCATGGAACCTACCGTCGACAGTTGATAAGGCAGACATTTGAAAGATGCGTCGCCGGTACGGAGACCGTGCGATCAGCTCGAAGTTATTCAGAGTCACCAGGTCTTTGCGCGGGCCGCGATCGGGACGCGCACGAAGCGCGCCGCGACGGGCCGGTTTTGATCTAATAAAAGCGTTCCTCCCGCGCGCGACGCCCGAGAGCGCCGCGACGGTCGGAACTCTGTCGGCATGTATTAGCTCTAGAATTACCACAGTTATCCAAGTAACTTGGGTACGATCTAAGGAACCACAACTGATTTAATGAGCCTTTCGCGGTTTCACCTTAATGCGGCTTGCACTGAGACATGCATGGCTTAATCTTTGAGACAAGCATATGACTACTGGCAGGATCAACCAGGGATCTCGGGTTTACTGCTACCGCGCCCCGCGACCGCCACGCGCGTGGCGGCCTGGGACGCGTGCGTCCGAGCGCCGGTCCGACGCCCCGCGGAAGGGGGCGGCGAGCCGACGCCGAGGGCGATCGCGTGGCCGGGACCGCTGTGGGTCACGGCCGCGCGACCGACCGCGGTTCAACAACAACAAAATGTGTGTGTGGTGTGGTCGGCACACGGAGTGCGACACGTTGACGAGACGGACCGGGTGACGGTCGACCGCCGGGTTCGGGTGACGGTGTGTGCACGGGTCCCCGGCGAGCGTACCGAGACCGGCTCTCGCCCGATTCGTAACGGCCCCCAGCCGAGATCGAGGGGGAAGCCGGGACGCGACGCGAAGTCCGCCGTCCCGTGGCTTCGCCCCGGCGACCGCCGGGCGCGGCGACGATGGCCGGCCGCGGCGGGAATGTTCTGGCGTCGAGTGTTCGTGACACGCGGAACGGTAACGGGAGTCGTCATCGGTGTGGATTGGCGCGCGCCGCGCAAACACCGGCTGGTGGACGCGCGGCGCCGGTTGAGTTTCGCCACTCGGATTGCGAGATGGGTCGGCGGCCGAAACGCGGACGCGTGTCACCTTCCGCCGGCTCTCACCGGACCGGCCACTCAACCGACGGTGTCCCGCGTACGTGGACGACCGTCAGTTGGCGGCGACCGGTGGGCGCCGCGAGGTGTACGCGCCGTCTTCGGCGTCGCCCGTGGCTTTGCTGTTGTGGTGTTCGTGATCGGCGGCCGGCCGTCGACTGCAACGCCGACGACCGAACCGCTCACAAATTTACAAAATCCCGGGTTTTTCCACCTTAATGGCGTAGCGTCGTTCGTGTAACAGTGGACGCGCGCCCGTGGACTACCGCAATCCGCGCCCGTATCGGATCCCCCCGCCCGAACACTAATACCCCCGCCACAATCGCATTTCGCCTAACGTTGTTACAAGTCGTCGACCACCGTACGCACGCCGCTTGGCGGCACGGCACGAAAAAAAGTGGCGGGACGCAAATCTAGCCGGCCGACCACCTACGACACCGACCACCGGGCGCGCGGATTGGGACAGTGATAATACATTTCGTCTAACCGACCACCCGTAATGGCGTAGCGTCGCTCGTGCAACAGTGGACGCGCGCCCGTCAACTACCGCAATCGGCGCGCGTATCGGTTCCCCCCACCCGAACACTAATACCCCCGCCGCAATCGCACAATCGAAAAATATTTAAAAATCGCATCACGTCCGTCGGACCTACTATTCCTGATAGTATTCGGTGCGCCCGACGAGATCACCTCTTTGGTTCGTCCACCGAACACCGACCGATAACGAGTTATTGGGTTTGGAAAAAATCGCGATCCAAAAACTCCGGTTTCGAAACCCCGTGCAACGTCGACGTCCGGGCAGCCCGCATGCGACCTACCCCGGCTCGACGGACCACCGTGGACGGTCGACTGGAAAATAAAACGTGTTCATCGTAAACGACGTTAGGACGCGCGTAACAGTGCTACGTAATTTTTTTTCACCCGACCACCCGACATGAACAAATCTTCTCCCGTCCCACCGACCGCGGTCTACCCGGGCCACCCGAGCGCATTTCGTCTAACCGACCACCCGTGACGTTGTTACAAGTCGTCGACCACCGTACGCACGCCGCTTGGCGGCACGGCACGAAAAAAAATGGCGGGACGCAAATCTAGCCGGCCGCCATGCGGTCCCGAGTAGCAGTACCGGCCGACCGCCTACGACACCGACCACCGGGCGCGCGGATTGGGACAGTGATAATACATTTCGTCTAACCGACCACCCGTAATGGCGTAGCGTCGCTCGTGCAACAGTGGACGCGCGCCCGTCAACTACCGCAATCGGCGCGCGTATCGGTTCCCCCCACCCGAACACTAATACCCCCGCCACAATCGCACAATCGAAAAATATTTAAAAATCGCATCACGTCCGTCGGACCTACTATTCCTGATAGTATTCGGTGCGCCCGACGAGATCACCTCTTTGGTTCGTCCACCGAAAACCGACCGTTAACGAGTTATTGGGTTTGGAAAAAATCGCGATCCAAAAACTCCGGTTTCGAAACCCCGTGCAACGTCGACGTCCGGGCTGCCCGCATGCGACCTACCCCGGCTCGACGGACCACCGTGGACGGTCGACTGGAAAATAATACGTGTTCATCGTAAACGACGTTAGGACGCGCGTAACAGTGCTACGTAATTTTTTTTCACCCGACCACCCACCCGACATGAACAAATCTTCTCCCGTCCCACCGACCGCGGTCTACCCGGGCAACCCCGAGCGCATTTCGTCTAACCGACCACCCGTGACGTTGTTGCAAGTCGTCGACCACCGTACGCACCCGCGTAAATCGAACGCTGCACGCCGCGTGGCTGCACGGCACGAAAAAAAATGGCGCCGCCTGCGCGGGCGGGACGCAAGCCGCGTCCCGCTAGCCGGCCGCCAGGCGGTCCCGCGTAGCAGTGCGGCCGACCACCGGGCGCGCGCGGATTGGGACAGTGATAATACAACATGCACACTGTCCTTATTACCTTCTGGTAGATGAGGACAGTGCACTGTCCCTATCGTCCCCGATAGCGATGAGGACAGTGCACTGTCCTTATCGTCCCCGTTAGCGATGAGGACAGTGCACTAACCCCCTCGTCACCGATAGCGATGAGGACAGTACTGGTTCGAATGATATTTCACTGTCCCTTTCCTCCTCTGGTGAATGGGGACAGTGTCGTCACCGTAGCCCTGCACACTGTGCATCACGGTCGCGCGGCTGACAAGCAGCAGTCTACTCCGAAATTCCATGGAGTCGGCACGTCGAACGGTTTTGACAAAAAAAAAAAATAGCGCCCGTCGCCCGGACCTGCGGGCCAGTCGACCGCGACCGAACCACGAACCTATCCTAACCTATCCCGGTGTAGGCCGCGAGACCAACCCTAGAGAGACGATCACTGAACCGGCCGACCGGCGTGCGCTCCGCCCGGCAGGGTCACCGGGCACTCCGCAGACTGGTCCCCGGGACGAGGTGAAATATTTTTGTTTTCGCCCGACAACCGCCCGGGAGGGTCACCCGGGCACTCGGACGTCACGGCCGAGGATTTGTATTTTCCGTCCG
>NW_028301730.1:0-2500 GCF_037042655.1 Diuraphis noxia | reverse complement strand
CGCAACGAGCGGTGCTCTTCGCGCTCGCGCGTCCCTATCGCCCGGCTAGAGGATTCCAGGGACGTACAACGCTCACAGAGAAAAGAGAACTCTTCCCGGACCCCCCGGCGGCTTCTTCGAGTTCATTCCGGTCGCCCGGACGAGACAAAAGAGCCCCGAACACTAGGGAGCGGTTCCGCGTCGGGTTCCGGAATACGGACCGGATTTCCCTCTCGCCCCATGGGCGATTCGAAAACGCCTTCGCCCGTGGTACGAGGATCTCTCCCCGGGCTTAGGATCGACTGACTCTTGGACAACGGCTGTTCACAAGAAACCCTCTCTCCACGGCAGCCCCCGAGGGCCCCTCTCGAGTATTTGCTACTACCACCAAGATCTGCACCGACGGCGGCTCCAGGCGGTCTCGCGACCTGCCCTTCGACGCACACCGCCGCGCCATCCTACTCGTCGGGGCTTGCCGGGACCGGCCGCCGCGAGCGACGACCGGCCCCACTGTGCCGCCGACGGCCGAGTATAGGCACGACGCTCCAGCGCCATCCATTTTCAGAGCTAGTTGCTTCGGCAGGTGAGTTGTTACACACTCCTTAGCGGATTCCGACTTCCATGGCCACCGTCCTGCTGTCATCAGCAACCAACGCCTTTCATGGTCTCTGAATACGCGTCGATTTCGGCGCCTTAACTCGGCGTTCGGTTCATCCCGCAGCGCCAGTTCTGCTTACCAAAAATGGCCCACTAAGCGCCTAGGGTTCCGTCGCCGGCTTCGCACGCGGGTTCACGCGGTGTACCAGGTAAAGCCGGCGATCTCACCCATTTATAGTTTGAGAATAGGTTGAGGTCGTTTCGGCCCCAATGTCCTCTAATCATTCGCTTTACCGTATGAGACATCCTCCGTGTTACGAGCGGGTTGTTACCGCGCCGTACAGCGCGGAGTCCCACCGGCGTCCGTACGCCCGCGAACGGGCGGGACACATCGGCGCCAGCTATCCTGAGGGAAACTTCGGATGGAACCAGCTACTAGATGGTTCGATTAGTCTTTCGCCCCTATACCCAGCTCAGACGATCGATTTGCACGTCAGAATCGCTGCGGACCTCCATCAGGGTTTCCCTGACTTCATCCTGGCCAGGCATAGTTCACCATCTTTCGGGTACCAACGTGTGCGCTAAGGGTGCGCCCCCGGACGGCCGGAGCCGACCTGGCGGAGACGCCCCCGGACTGCGGACCAGCGCGACTTTGAACGCCGGTGGGTTCGGTCGCTAGGCCATCGTCCGCACCGTAAACGGTTCACTTTCATTGCGCCAAACGTGGTTTTTCGTGAGATCACCGTTGACCTCGCGCACACGTTAGACTCCTTGGTCCGTGTTTCAAGACGGGTCGGAAAGTAGCCCGAAACTCGTCGCCGACCGACGGGACCCCGCCTGCGACGGGGCCGCGTCGACGGTTCATGCCGTCGGGCGAGCCGACCAGGAGCACCGGGGTTCGGCGCGAACGGTCACGCCGAGGCGCGACCGCCGCGACGAACCGCCACCCGGGCCCTTCGGCCGGCGCCCAACGAGTCGCGACGTCCGCTGACCGAGCGAAAGATCCGGCCGGCGGTGAGACCACCGACCGTGAATTCGCCCGGCGGGGACTCGCGGGGCTCTGTCCGTTTACACCCGAACGGTTTCCCGTTCTTATGAACTCTCTCTTCAAAGTTCTTTTCAACTTTCCCTCACGGTACTTGTCCACTATCGGTCTCGTGGCCGTATTTAGCCTTAGATGGAGTTTACCACCCGCTTCGGGCTGCACTCTCAAGCAATCCCGACTCGAAGGCGCGGTCCGATCCCGGAACGCTGTGACGGCCTCTACTGGCACTGGCACCATCTGCGGGCCATGGCCCCGGTTCAAGGGAGACTTGGACCGTCACGTGCGCCCCGGCAACGAGGCCGGCCCGTACGCCACAACTCCCATACGTGCCGCGACACAAAAGCTGCGCGGCGGGATTCGGCGATGGGCTTTTCCTGTTCGCTCGCCGCTACTGGGGGAATCACGGTTGTTTTTCTTTTCCTCCGCTTATTAATATGCTTAAATCCGGCGGGTAGTCCCGCCTGATCTGAGGTCGGAACAAGTGTGTGGTACGTGTGGTGGGAGGTAACTGGTGCGCGGGTCCGCGCTCCGTCCGCGCGGCGACGGTCCGCGTCCGCTTCTCGGTTGCCGGAGAGGTGGCGTCTCGAGGACGACTCTCAGCCGACCCGGCCGCGCTCTCGCGCGGCGGGCGGACGGGGACGTGCCGTTCGACGGCGCGAGAACCCGTGACTGTTTGCCGTCACAACTTGGGCGGACGACCGGGGGCAGCCGCGAGCGGTAGCCCGCGTTTTCCCCGGTCGAGCCGCCAAACTCGCGCGGGCGCGGCGTGCGGCCGACGGGCGCGCGGGCGCCGGTCCCCGTGAGGACCGGACGCGGCGCGCGCGCTCCGCCGGACGCCTGCCGTGCCGGCGCATCGGTCTGGCCGAGTATCCGGTATAC
>NW_028301729.1:77500-82500 GCF_037042655.1 Diuraphis noxia | reverse complement strand
CTCTACTGGCCTGGCACCATCTGCGGGCCATGGCCCCGTTCAAGGGAGACTTGGACCGTCACGTGCGCCCCGGCAACGAGGCCGGCCCGTACGCCACAACTCCCATACGTGCCGCGACACAAAAGTGCGCGGCGGGATTCGGCGATGGGCTTTTCCCTGTTCGCTCGCCGCTACTGGGGGAATCACGGTTGTTTTCTTTTCCTCCGCTTATTAATATGCTTAAATCCGGCGGGTAGTCCCGCCTGATCTGAGGTCGGAACAAGTGTGTGGTACGTGTGGTGGTGGTAACTGGTGCGCGGGTCCGCGCTCCGTCCGCGCGGCGACGGTCCGCGTCCGCTTCTCGGTTGCCGGAGAGGTGGCGTCTCGAGGACGACTCTCAGCCGACCCGGCCGCGCTCTCGCGCGGCGGGCGGACGGGGACGTGCCGTTCGACGGCGCGAGAACCCGTGACTGTTTGCCGTCACAACTTGGGCGGACGACCGGGGGCAGCCGCGAGCGGTAGCCCGCGTTTTCCCCGGTCGAGCCGCCAAACTCGCGCGGGCGCGGCGTGCGGCCGACGGGCGCGCGGGCGCCGGTCCCCGTGAGGACCGGACGCGGCGCGCGCGCTCCGCCGGACGCCTGCCGTGCCGGCGCATCGGTCTGGCCGAGTATCCGGTATACGACCCTCAGACAGGCGTGGCCCGGGACCCGCGGGTCACCGAGGCCGCAATGTGCGTTCGACTGGTCGATGTTCGTATAACCTGCGGATTACACGACGACGCGCAGATAGCTGCGGTCTTCATCGATCCACGAGCCAAGTGATCCGCCGTTCGGGGTCGGGTGTTTGTTTTTTTTTTTTCGTTTACACAATCGTCTTCCGACGACGGTAACCATCTTTCGGTCGACTCTCGGTCGGGGGTCGCGGCGCGCGGGCGGTCGGCGGACGACAACCGTGCGCGGTTGTCGCGCGCGAGCGCACGCGGCCACGGGGTCGGATTAGGCGCGCGCGAGACCGGCAAGCGAGTCGCCGGCGCCGCGGGCCCGTCTCTAATGATCCTTCCGCAGGTTCACCTACGGAAACCTTGTTACGACTTTTACTTCCTCTAAACGGCCGAGTTCGGTCATCTTCCCGGTCGCGCGACGACCCAGCCCCCGAGGGGGCCGAATAACGCGCGTCCAGTCCGAAGACCTCACTGCGGTCGTTCAATCGGTAGTAGCGACGGGCGGTGTGTACAAAGGGCAGGGACGTAATCAACGCGAGCTGATGACTCGCGCTTACTGGGAATTCCTCGTTCACGTGGAAAAATTGCAAGCCACGATCCCTAAGCACGAAGGAGGTTCAGCGGGTTACCCGGAAGCCTGTCGGCCCAGGAATGTTAACACACGCTGATTCCTTCAGTGTAGCGCGCGTGCGGCCCAGAACATCTAAGGGCATCACAGACCTGTTATCGCTCAGTCTCGTGCGGCTATTTTCGTCCGCCGCCTGTCCCTCTAAGAAGAGTTTAAGCTCCTGGGAGCCGGCGGTAGCCCTAGTAACGTATCGTGATCCGCCGGCGACGGCCGCGAACGCGGCGCGCTTCACCGCGGAGCCCAGCGCACGACTGACGCACGGCGACCGGAGGTTGCCCCCCGACCCCCGCACGCCCGCCGCACGCCGGGACGCGGATGGCGCGGCCGCGCCCGACGACCGCCGTGGACGACGGGCGAACGCGTTCGGGGATACCGGGCCGAGCCGACGGGAACGCGAACGCAGACGGCCGAAACCGCCGGCGCCGCGCCCACGCCGACCCGGGTTTACCCGCCTAGTTAGCAGGACAGAGTCTCGTTCGTTATCGGAATTAACCAGACAGATCGCTCCACCAACTAAGAACGGCCATGCACCACCACCCACCGAATCAAGAAAGAGCTCTCAATCTGTCAATCTTTCCGGTGTCCGGGCCTGGTGAGGTTTCCCGTGTTGAGTCAAATTAAGCCGCAGGCTCCACTCCTGGTGGTGCCCTTCCGTCAATTCCTTTAAGTTTCAACTTTGCAATCATACTTCCCCCGGAACCGAAAAGCTTCGGTTTCCCGGAAGCTGCCCGCCGGGTCGTTAATGAAACGCCGGCGGATCGCTAGCTGGCATCGTTTACAGTTAGAACTAGGGCGGTATCTGATCGCCTTCGAACCTCTAACTTTCGTTCTTGATCATACGAGAACGTACTTGGCAAATGCTTTCGCGTCAGTTCGTCTCGAGACGATCCAAGAATTTCACCTCTAACGTCTCGGTACGAATGCCCCCGCCCGTCTCTGTTGATCATTACCTCCGGTCCCGAAAACCGGCCCGGCGGGACGCGCGGGCGACTGGCGCCCGCGGCCCGGCGGCCCGCGCACGGAAACGCCCCGGAAGGCGGTTTCGCGCGCCCGCGAAGGGCGGAGATGCGCGGGACCGAGGTCTTGTTCCATTATTCCATGCGACCAGTATTCAGGGCCTTTTGACGAGACGGCCGTGAAGCCGCCCCGCCAGATTTGAGCCTGCTTTGAGCACTCTAATTTGTTCAAAGTAAACGTGTCGGCCCGCCGACGGCACTCGGTGAAGAGCACCGCGCAGCAAGATTGGAGTAGGCGGCCGCCGTCGTCGAACCCCGACGGCCGCGCGACGCGTGGCCGCGCGGCGCGCCGGGAGCACGAGACACGTGTCCGCCTGCCGACAATACGTCCGGCCGACGTGCCGGTAACTAACACCCCGAGACGGCTGACGAGCGCGACGGCGACCGCGCCGACGGGACACGTGGTCCCGCGGCACGGCCGGCCGCGACACGCCGGACCGCCAGGGTGGTCCGGCACCGCCCAGACACAGATCCGACTACGAGCTTTTTAACCGCAACAACTTTAATATACGCTATTGGAGCTGGAATTACCGCGGCTGCTGGCACCAGACTTGCCCTCCAATTGATCCTCGTTTAAAGGTTTTAAAGTGTTCTCATTCCGATTACGGGGCCTCGGATGAGTCCCGTATCGTTATTTTTCGTCACTACCTCCCCGTTCCGGGAGTGGGTAATTTGCGCGCCTGCTGCCTTCCTTGGATGTGGTAGCCGTTTCTCAGGCTCCCTCTCCGGAATCGAACCCTGATTCCCCGTTACCCGTTACCACCACGGTAGGCATGGAACCTACCGTCGACAGTTGATAAGGCAGACATTTGAAAGATGCGTCGCCGGTACGGAGACCGTGCGATCAGCTCGAAGTTATTCAGAGTCACCAGGTCTTTGCGCGGGCCGCGATCGGGACGCGCACGAAGCGCGCCGCGACGGGCCGGTTTTGATCTAATAAAAGCGTTCCTCCCGCGCGCGACGCCCGAGAGCGCCGCGACGGTCGGAACTCTGTCGGCATGTATTAGCTCTAGAATTACCACAGTTATCCAAGTAACTTGGGTACGATCTAAGGAACCACAACTGATTTAATGAGCCTTTCGCGGTTTCACCTTAATGCGGCTTGCACTGAGACATGCATGGCTTAATCTTTGAGACAAGCATATGACTACTGGCAGGATCAACCAGGGATCTCGGGTTTACTGCTACCGCGCCCCGCGACCGCCACGCGCGTGGCGGCCTGGGACGCGTGCGTCCGAGCGCCGGTCCGACGCCCCGCGGAAGGGGGCGGCGAGCCGACGCCGAGGGCGATCGCGTGGCCGGGACCGCTGTGGGTCACGGCCGCGCGACCGACCGCGGTTCAACAACAACAAAATGTGTGTGTGGTGTGGTCGGCACACGGAGTGCGACACGTTGACGAGACGGACCGGGTGACGGTCGACCGCCGGGTTCGGGTGACGGTGTGTGCACGGGTCCCCGGCGAGCGTACCGAGACCGGCTCTCGCCCGATTCGTAACGGCCCCCAGCCGAGATCGAGGGGGAAGCCGGGACGCGACGCGAAGTCCGCCGTCCCGTGGCTTCGCCCCGGCGACCGCCGGGCGCGGCGACGATGGCCGGCCGCGGCGGGAATGTTCTGGCGTCGAGTGTTCGTGACACGCGGAACGGTAACGGGAGTCGTCATCGGTGTGGATTGGCGCGCGCCGCGCAAACACCGGCTGGTGGACGCGCGGCGCCGGTTGAGTTTCGCCACTCGGATTGCGAGATGGGTCGGCGGCCGAAACGCGGACGCGTGTCACCTTCCGCCGGCTCTCACCGGACCGGCCACTCAACCGACGGTGTCCCGCGTACGTGGACGACCGTCAGTTGGCGGCGACCGGTGGGCGCCGCGAGGTGTACGCGCCGTCTTCGGCGTCGCCCGTGGCTTTGCTGTTGTGGTGTTCGTGATCGGCGGCCGGCCGTCGACTGCAACGCCGACGACCGAACCGCTCACAAATTTACAAAATCCCGGGTTTTTCCACCTTAATGGCGTAGCGTCGTTCGTGTAACAGTGGACGCGCGCCCGTGGACTACCGCAATCCGCGCCCGTATCGGATCCCCCCGCCCGAACACTAATACCCCCGCCACAATCGCATTTCGCCTAACGTTGTTACAAGTCGTCGACCACCGTACGCACGCCGCTTGGCGGCACGGCACGAAAAAAAGTGGCGGGACGCAAATCTAGCCGGCCGACCACCTACGACACCGACCACCGGGCGCGCGGATTGGGACAGTGATAATACATTTCGTCTAACCGACCACCCGTAATGGCGTAGCGTCGCTCGTGCAACAGTGGACGCGCGCCCGTCAACTACCGCAATCGGCGCGCGTATCGGTTCCCCCCACCCGAACACTAATACCCCCGCCGCAATCGCACAATCGAAAAATATTTAAAAATCGCATCACGTCCGTCGGACCTACTATTCCTGATAGTATTCGGTGCGCCCGACGAGATCACCTCTTTGGTTCGTCCACCGAACACCGACCGATAACGAGTTATTGGGTTTGGAAAAAATCGCGATCCAAAAACTCCGGTTTCGAAACCCCGTGCAACGTCGACGTCCGGGCAGCCCGCATGCGACCTACCCCGGCTCGACGGACCACCGTGGACGGTCGACTGGAAAATAAAACGTGTTCATCG
>NW_028301729.1:65000-72500 GCF_037042655.1 Diuraphis noxia | reverse complement strand
AGGTGAGTTGTTACACACTCCTTAGCGGATTCCGACTTCCATGGCCACCGTCCTGCTGTCATCAGCAACCAACGCCTTTCATGGTCTCTGAATACGCGTCGATTTCGGCGCCTTAACTCGGCGTTCGGTTCATCCCGCAGCGCCAGTTCTGCTTACCAAAAATGGCCCACTAAGCGCCTAGGGTTCCGTCGCCGGCTTCGCACGCGGTTCACGCGGTGTACCAGGTAAAGCCGGCGATCTCACCCATTTATAGTTTGAGAATAGGTTGAGGTCGTTTCGGCCCCAATGTCCTCTAATCATTCGCTTTACCGTATGAGACATCCTCCGTGTTACGAGCGGGTTGTTACCGCGCCGTACAGCGCGGAGTCCCACCGGCGTCCGTACGCCCGCGAACGGGCGGGACACATCGGCGCCAGCTATCCTGAGGGAAACTTCGGATGGAACCAGCTACTAGATGGTTCGATTAGTCTTTCGCCCCTATACCCAGCTCAGACGATCGATTTGCACGTCAGAATCGCTGCGGACCTCCATCAGGGTTTCCCCTGACTTCATCCTGGCCAGGCATAGTTCACCATCTTTCGGGTACCAACGTGTGCGCTAAGGGTGCGCCCCCGGACGGCCGGAGCCGACCTGGCGGAGACGCCCCCGGACTGCGGACCAGCGCGACTTTGAACGCCGGTGGGTTCGGTCGCTAGGCCATCGTCCGCACCGTAAACGGTTCACTTTCATTGCGCCAAACGTGGTTTTTCGTGAGATCACCGTTGACTCGCGCACACGTTAGACTCCTTGGTCCGTGTTTCAAGACGGGTCGGAAAGTAGCCCGAAACTCGTCGCCGACCGACGGGACCCCGCCTGCGACGGGGCCGCGTCGACGGTTCATGCCGTCGGGCGAGCCGACCAGGAGCACCGGGGTTCGGCGCGAACGGTCACGCCGAGGCGCGACCGCCGCGACGAACCGCCACCCGGGCCCTTCGGCCGGCGCCCAACGAGTCGCGACGTCCGCTGACCGAGCGAAAGATCCGGCCGGCGGTGAGACCACCGACCGTGAATTCGCCCGGCGGGGACTCGCGGGCTCTGTCCGTTTACACCCGAACGGTTTCACGTTCTTATGAACTCTCTCTTCAAAGTTCTTTTCAACTTTCCCTCACGGTACTTGTCCACTATCGGTCTCGTGGCCGTATTTAGCCTTAGATGGAGTTTACCACCCGCTTCGGGCTGCACTCTCAAGCAACCCGACTCGAAGGCGCGGTCCGATCCCGGAACGCTGTGACGGCCTCTACTGGCCTGGCACCATCTGCGGGCCATGGCCCCGTTCAAGGGAGACTTGGACCGTCACGTGCGCCCCGGCAACGAGGCCGGCCCGTACGCCACAACTCCCATACGTGCCGCGACACAAAAGTGCGCGGCGGGATTCGGCGATGGGCTTTTCCCTGTTCGCTCGCCGCTACTGGGGGAATCACGGTTGTTTTCTTTTCCTCCGCTTATTAATATGCTTAAATCCGGCGGGTAGTCCCGCCTGATCTGAGGTCGGAACAAGTGTGTGGTACGTGTGGTGGTGGTAACTGGTGCGCGGGTCCGCGCTCCGTCCGCGCGGCGACGGTCCGCGTCCGCTTCTCGGTTGCCGGAGAGGTGGCGTCTCGAGGACGACTCTCAGCCGACCCGGCCGCGCTCTCGCGCGGCGGGCGGACGGGGACGTGCCGTTCGACGGCGCGAGAACCCGTGACTGTTTGCCGTCACAACTTGGGCGGACGACCGGGGGCAGCCGCGAGCGGTAGCCCGCGTTTTCCCCGGTCGAGCCGCCAAACTCGCGCGGGCGCGGCGTGCGGCCGACGGGCGCGCGGGCGCCGGTCCCCGTGAGGACCGGACGCGGCGCGCGCGCTCCGCCGGACGCCTGCCGTGCCGGCGCATCGGTCTGGCCGAGTATCCGGTATACGACCCTCAGACAGGCGTGGCCCGGGACCCGCGGGTCACCGAGGCCGCAATGTGCGTTCGACTGGTCGATGTTCGTATAACCTGCGGATTACACGACGACGCGCAGATAGCTGCGGTCTTCATCGATCCACGAGCCAAGTGATCCGCCGTTCGGGGTCGGGTGTTTGTTTTTTTTTTTTCGTTTACACAATCGTCTTCCGACGACGGTAACCATCTTTCGGTCGACTCTCGGTCGGGGGTCGCGGCGCGCGGGCGGTCGGCGGACGACAACCGTGCGCGGTTGTCGCGCGCGAGCGCACGCGGCCACGGGGTCGGATTAGGCGCGCGCGAGACCGGCAAGCGAGTCGCCGGCGCCGCGGGCCCGTCTCTAATGATCCTTCCGCAGGTTCACCTACGGAAACCTTGTTACGACTTTTACTTCCTCTAAACGGCCGAGTTCGGTCATCTTCCCGGTCGCGCGACGACCCAGCCCCCGAGGGGGCCGAATAACGCGCGTCCAGTCCGAAGACCTCACTGCGGTCGTTCAATCGGTAGTAGCGACGGGCGGTGTGTACAAAGGGCAGGGACGTAATCAACGCGAGCTGATGACTCGCGCTTACTGGGAATTCCTCGTTCACGTGGAAAAATTGCAAGCCACGATCCCTAAGCACGAAGGAGGTTCAGCGGGTTACCCGGAAGCCTGTCGGCCCAGGAATGTTAACACACGCTGATTCCTTCAGTGTAGCGCGCGTGCGGCCCAGAACATCTAAGGGCATCACAGACCTGTTATCGCTCAGTCTCGTGCGGCTATTTTCGTCCGCCGCCTGTCCCTCTAAGAAGAGTTTAAGCTCCTGGGAGCCGGCGGTAGCCCTAGTAACGTATCGTGATCCGCCGGCGACGGCCGCGAACGCGGCGCGCTTCACCGCGGAGCCCAGCGCACGACTGACGCACGGCGACCGGAGGTTGCCCCCCGACCCCCGCACGCCCGCCGCACGCCGGGACGCGGATGGCGCGGCCGCGCCCGACGACCGCCGTGGACGACGGGCGAACGCGTTCGGGGATACCGGGCCGAGCCGACGGGAACGCGAACGCAGACGGCCGAAACCGCCGGCGCCGCGCCCACGCCGACCCGGGTTTACCCGCCTAGTTAGCAGGACAGAGTCTCGTTCGTTATCGGAATTAACCAGACAGATCGCTCCACCAACTAAGAACGGCCATGCACCACCACCCACCGAATCAAGAAAGAGCTCTCAATCTGTCAATCTTTCCGGTGTCCGGGCCTGGTGAGGTTTCCCGTGTTGAGTCAAATTAAGCCGCAGGCTCCACTCCTGGTGGTGCCCTTCCGTCAATTCCTTTAAGTTTCAACTTTGCAATCATACTTCCCCCGGAACCGAAAAGCTTCGGTTTCCCGGAAGCTGCCCGCCGGGTCGTTAATGAAACGCCGGCGGATCGCTAGCTGGCATCGTTTACAGTTAGAACTAGGGCGGTATCTGATCGCCTTCGAACCTCTAACTTTCGTTCTTGATCATACGAGAACGTACTTGGCAAATGCTTTCGCGTCAGTTCGTCTCGAGACGATCCAAGAATTTCACCTCTAACGTCTCGGTACGAATGCCCCCGCCCGTCTCTGTTGATCATTACCTCCGGTCCCGAAAACCGGCCCGGCGGGACGCGCGGGCGACTGGCGCCCGCGGCCCGGCGGCCCGCGCACGGAAACGCCCCGGAAGGCGGTTTCGCGCGCCCGCGAAGGGCGGAGATGCGCGGGACCGAGGTCTTGTTCCATTATTCCATGCGACCAGTATTCAGGGCCTTTTGACGAGACGGCCGTGAAGCCGCCCCGCCAGATTTGAGCCTGCTTTGAGCACTCTAATTTGTTCAAAGTAAACGTGTCGGCCCGCCGACGGCACTCGGTGAAGAGCACCGCGCAGCAAGATTGGAGTAGGCGGCCGCCGTCGTCGAACCCCGACGGCCGCGCGACGCGTGGCCGCGCGGCGCGCCGGGAGCACGAGACACGTGTCCGCCTGCCGACAATACGTCCGGCCGACGTGCCGGTAACTAACACCCCGAGACGGCTGACGAGCGCGACGGCGACCGCGCCGACGGGACACGTGGTCCCGCGGCACGGCCGGCCGCGACACGCCGGACCGCCAGGGTGGTCCGGCACCGCCCAGACACAGATCCGACTACGAGCTTTTTAACCGCAACAACTTTAATATACGCTATTGGAGCTGGAATTACCGCGGCTGCTGGCACCAGACTTGCCCTCCAATTGATCCTCGTTTAAAGGTTTTAAAGTGTTCTCATTCCGATTACGGGGCCTCGGATGAGTCCCGTATCGTTATTTTTCGTCACTACCTCCCCGTTCCGGGAGTGGGTAATTTGCGCGCCTGCTGCCTTCCTTGGATGTGGTAGCCGTTTCTCAGGCTCCCTCTCCGGAATCGAACCCTGATTCCCCGTTACCCGTTACCACCACGGTAGGCATGGAACCTACCGTCGACAGTTGATAAGGCAGACATTTGAAAGATGCGTCGCCGGTACGGAGACCGTGCGATCAGCTCGAAGTTATTCAGAGTCACCAGGTCTTTGCGCGGGCCGCGATCGGGACGCGCACGAAGCGCGCCGCGACGGGCCGGTTTTGATCTAATAAAAGCGTTCCTCCCGCGCGCGACGCCCGAGAGCGCCGCGACGGTCGGAACTCTGTCGGCATGTATTAGCTCTAGAATTACCACAGTTATCCAAGTAACTTGGGTACGATCTAAGGAACCACAACTGATTTAATGAGCCTTTCGCGGTTTCACCTTAATGCGGCTTGCACTGAGACATGCATGGCTTAATCTTTGAGACAAGCATATGACTACTGGCAGGATCAACCAGGGATCTCGGGTTTACTGCTACCGCGCCCCGCGACCGCCACGCGCGTGGCGGCCTGGGACGCGTGCGTCCGAGCGCCGGTCCGACGCCCCGCGGAAGGGGGCGGCGAGCCGACGCCGAGGGCGATCGCGTGGCCGGGACCGCTGTGGGTCACGGCCGCGCGACCGACCGCGGTTCAACAACAACAAAATGTGTGTGTGGTGTGGTCGGCACACGGAGTGCGACACGTTGACGAGACGGACCGGGTGACGGTCGACCGCCGGGTTCGGGTGACGGTGTGTGCACGGGTCCCCGGCGAGCGTACCGAGACCGGCTCTCGCCCGATTCGTAACGGCCCCCAGCCGAGATCGAGGGGGAAGCCGGGACGCGACGCGAAGTCCGCCGTCCCGTGGCTTCGCCCCGGCGACCGCCGGGCGCGGCGACGATGGCCGGCCGCGGCGGGAATGTTCTGGCGTCGAGTGTTCGTGACACGCGGAACGGTAACGGGAGTCGTCATCGGTGTGGATTGGCGCGCGCCGCGCAAACACCGGCTGGTGGACGCGCGGCGCCGGTTGAGTTTCGCCACTCGGATTGCGAGATGGGTCGGCGGCCGAAACGCGGACGCGTGTCACCTTCCGCCGGCTCTCACCGGACCGGCCACTCAACCGACGGTGTCCCGCGTACGTGGACGACCGTCAGTTGGCGGCGACCGGTGGGCGCCGCGAGGTGTACGCGCCGTCTTCGGCGTCGCCCGTGGCTTTGCTGTTGTGGTGTTCGTGATCGGCGGCCGGCCGTCGACTGCAACGCCGACGACCGAACCGCTCACAAATTTACAAAATCCCGGGTTTTTCCACCTTAATGGCGTAGCGTCGTTCGTGTAACAGTGGACGCGCGCCCGTGGACTACCGCAATCCGCGCCCGTATCGGATCCCCCCGCCCGAACACTAATACCCCCGCCACAATCGCATTTCGCCTAACGTTGTTACAAGTCGTCGACCACCGTACGCACGCCGCTTGGCGGCACGGCACGAAAAAAAGTGGCGGGACGCAAATCTAGCCGGCCGACCACCTACGACACCGACCACCGGGCGCGCGGATTGGGACAGTGATAATACATTTCGTCTAACCGACCACCCGTAATGGCGTAGCGTCGCTCGTGCAACAGTGGACGCGCGCCCGTCAACTACCGCAATCGGCGCGCGTATCGGTTCCCCCCACCCGAACACTAATACCCCCGCCGCAATCGCACAATCGAAAAATATTTAAAAATCGCATCACGTCCGTCGGACCTACTATTCCTGATAGTATTCGGTGCGCCCGACGAGATCACCTCTTTGGTTCGTCCACCGAACACCGACCGATAACGAGTTATTGGGTTTGGAAAAAATCGCGATCCAAAAACTCCGGTTTCGAAACCCCGTGCAACGTCGACGTCCGGGCAGCCCGCATGCGACCTACCCCGGCTCGACGGACCACCGTGGACGGTCGACTGGAAAATAAAACGTGTTCATCGTAAACGACGTTAGGACGCGCGTAACAGTGCTACGTAATTTTTTTTCACCCGACCACCCGACATGAACAAATCTTCTCCCGTCCCACCGACCGCGGTCTACCCGGGCCACCCGAGCGCATTTCGTCTAACCGACCACCCGTGACGTTGTTACAAGTCGTCGACCACCGTACGCACGCCGCTTGGCGGCACGGCACGAAAAAAAATGGCGGGACGCAAATCTAGCCGGCCGCCATGCGGTCCCGAGTAGCAGTACCGGCCGACCGCCTACGACACCGACCACCGGGCGCGCGGATTGGGACAGTGATAATACATTTCGTCTAACCGACCACCCGTAATGGCGTAGCGTCGCTCGTGCAACAGTGGACGCGCGCCCGTCAACTACCGCAATCGGCGCGCGTATCGGTTCCCCCCACCCGAACACTAATACCCCCGCCACAATCGCACAATCGAAAAATATTTAAAAATCGCATCACGTCCGTCGGACCTACTATTCCTGATAGTATTCGGTGCGCCCGACGAGATCACCTCTTTGGTTCGTCCACCGAAAACCGACCGTTAACGAGTTATTGGGTTTGGAAAAAATCGCGATCCAAAAACTCCGGTTTCGAAACCCCGTGCAACGTCGACGTCCGGGCTGCCCGCATGCGACCTACCCCGGCTCGACGGACCACCGTGGACGGTCGACTGGAAAATAATACGTGTTCATCGTAAACGACGTTAGGACGCGCGTAACAGTGCTACGTAATTTTTTTTCACCCGACCACCCACCCGACATGAACAAATCTTCTCCCGTCCCACCGACCGCGGTCTACCCGGGCAACCCCGAGCGCATTTCGTCTAACCGACCACCCGTGACGTTGTTGCAAGTCGTCGACCACCGTACGCACCCGCGTAAATCGAACGCTGCACGCCGCGTGGCTGCACGGCACGAAAAAAAATGGCGCCGCCTGCGCGGGCGGGACGCAAGCCGCGTCCCGCTAGCCGGCCGCCAGGCGGTCCCGCGTAGCAGTGCGGCCGACCACCGGGCGCGCGCGGATTGGGACAGTGATAATACAACATGCACACTGTCCTTATTACCTTCTGGTAGATGAGGACAGTGCACTGTCCCTATCGTCCCCGATAGCGATGAGGACAGTGCACTGTCCTTATCGTCCCCGTTAGCGATGAGGACAGTGCACTAACCCCCTCGTCACCGATAGCGATGAGGACAGTACTGGTTCGAATGA
>NW_028301729.1:55000-60000 GCF_037042655.1 Diuraphis noxia | reverse complement strand
TGATCTGAGGTCGGAACAAGTGTGTGGTACGTGTGGTGGTGGTAACTGGTGCGCGGGTCCGCGCTCCGTCCGCGCGGCGACGGTCCGCGTCCGCTTCTCGGTTGCCGGAGAGGTGGCGTCTCGAGGACGACTCTCAGCCGACCCGGCCGCGCTCTCGCGCGGCGGGCGGACGGGGACGTGCCGTTCGACGGCGCGAGAACCCGTGACTGTTTGCCGTCACAACTTGGGCGGACGACCGGGGGCAGCCGCGAGCGGTAGCCCGCGTTTTCCCCGGTCGAGCCGCCAAACTCGCGCGGGCGCGGCGTGCGGCCGACGGGCGCGCGGGCGCCGGTCCCCGTGAGGACCGGACGCGGCGCGCGCGCTCCGCCGGACGCCTGCCGTGCCGGCGCATCGGTCTGGCCGAGTATCCGGTATACGACCCTCAGACAGGCGTGGCCCGGGACCCGCGGGTCACCGAGGCCGCAATGTGCGTTCGACTGGTCGATGTTCGTATAACCTGCGGATTACACGACGACGCGCAGATAGCTGCGGTCTTCATCGATCCACGAGCCAAGTGATCCGCCGTTCGGGGTCGGGTGTTTGTTTTTTTTTTTTCGTTTACACAATCGTCTTCCGACGACGGTAACCATCTTTCGGTCGACTCTCGGTCGGGGGTCGCGGCGCGCGGGCGGTCGGCGGACGACAACCGTGCGCGGTTGTCGCGCGCGAGCGCACGCGGCCACGGGGTCGGATTAGGCGCGCGCGAGACCGGCAAGCGAGTCGCCGGCGCCGCGGGCCCGTCTCTAATGATCCTTCCGCAGGTTCACCTACGGAAACCTTGTTACGACTTTTACTTCCTCTAAACGGCCGAGTTCGGTCATCTTCCCGGTCGCGCGACGACCCAGCCCCCGAGGGGGCCGAATAACGCGCGTCCAGTCCGAAGACCTCACTGCGGTCGTTCAATCGGTAGTAGCGACGGGCGGTGTGTACAAAGGGCAGGGACGTAATCAACGCGAGCTGATGACTCGCGCTTACTGGGAATTCCTCGTTCACGTGGAAAAATTGCAAGCCACGATCCCTAAGCACGAAGGAGGTTCAGCGGGTTACCCGGAAGCCTGTCGGCCCAGGAATGTTAACACACGCTGATTCCTTCAGTGTAGCGCGCGTGCGGCCCAGAACATCTAAGGGCATCACAGACCTGTTATCGCTCAGTCTCGTGCGGCTATTTTCGTCCGCCGCCTGTCCCTCTAAGAAGAGTTTAAGCTCCTGGGAGCCGGCGGTAGCCCTAGTAACGTATCGTGATCCGCCGGCGACGGCCGCGAACGCGGCGCGCTTCACCGCGGAGCCCAGCGCACGACTGACGCACGGCGACCGGAGGTTGCCCCCCGACCCCCGCACGCCCGCCGCACGCCGGGACGCGGATGGCGCGGCCGCGCCCGACGACCGCCGTGGACGACGGGCGAACGCGTTCGGGGATACCGGGCCGAGCCGACGGGAACGCGAACGCAGACGGCCGAAACCGCCGGCGCCGCGCCCACGCCGACCCGGGTTTACCCGCCTAGTTAGCAGGACAGAGTCTCGTTCGTTATCGGAATTAACCAGACAGATCGCTCCACCAACTAAGAACGGCCATGCACCACCACCCACCGAATCAAGAAAGAGCTCTCAATCTGTCAATCTTTCCGGTGTCCGGGCCTGGTGAGGTTTCCCGTGTTGAGTCAAATTAAGCCGCAGGCTCCACTCCTGGTGGTGCCCTTCCGTCAATTCCTTTAAGTTTCAACTTTGCAATCATACTTCCCCCGGAACCGAAAAGCTTCGGTTTCCCGGAAGCTGCCCGCCGGGTCGTTAATGAAACGCCGGCGGATCGCTAGCTGGCATCGTTTACAGTTAGAACTAGGGCGGTATCTGATCGCCTTCGAACCTCTAACTTTCGTTCTTGATCATACGAGAACGTACTTGGCAAATGCTTTCGCGTCAGTTCGTCTCGAGACGATCCAAGAATTTCACCTCTAACGTCTCGGTACGAATGCCCCCGCCCGTCTCTGTTGATCATTACCTCCGGTCCCGAAAACCGGCCCGGCGGGACGCGCGGGCGACTGGCGCCCGCGGCCCGGCGGCCCGCGCACGGAAACGCCCCGGAAGGCGGTTTCGCGCGCCCGCGAAGGGCGGAGATGCGCGGGACCGAGGTCTTGTTCCATTATTCCATGCGACCAGTATTCAGGGCCTTTTGACGAGACGGCCGTGAAGCCGCCCCGCCAGATTTGAGCCTGCTTTGAGCACTCTAATTTGTTCAAAGTAAACGTGTCGGCCCGCCGACGGCACTCGGTGAAGAGCACCGCGCAGCAAGATTGGAGTAGGCGGCCGCCGTCGTCGAACCCCGACGGCCGCGCGACGCGTGGCCGCGCGGCGCGCCGGGAGCACGAGACACGTGTCCGCCTGCCGACAATACGTCCGGCCGACGTGCCGGTAACTAACACCCCGAGACGGCTGACGAGCGCGACGGCGACCGCGCCGACGGGACACGTGGTCCCGCGGCACGGCCGGCCGCGACACGCCGGACCGCCAGGGTGGTCCGGCACCGCCCAGACACAGATCCGACTACGAGCTTTTTAACCGCAACAACTTTAATATACGCTATTGGAGCTGGAATTACCGCGGCTGCTGGCACCAGACTTGCCCTCCAATTGATCCTCGTTTAAAGGTTTTAAAGTGTTCTCATTCCGATTACGGGGCCTCGGATGAGTCCCGTATCGTTATTTTTCGTCACTACCTCCCCGTTCCGGGAGTGGGTAATTTGCGCGCCTGCTGCCTTCCTTGGATGTGGTAGCCGTTTCTCAGGCTCCCTCTCCGGAATCGAACCCTGATTCCCCGTTACCCGTTACCACCACGGTAGGCATGGAACCTACCGTCGACAGTTGATAAGGCAGACATTTGAAAGATGCGTCGCCGGTACGGAGACCGTGCGATCAGCTCGAAGTTATTCAGAGTCACCAGGTCTTTGCGCGGGCCGCGATCGGGACGCGCACGAAGCGCGCCGCGACGGGCCGGTTTTGATCTAATAAAAGCGTTCCTCCCGCGCGCGACGCCCGAGAGCGCCGCGACGGTCGGAACTCTGTCGGCATGTATTAGCTCTAGAATTACCACAGTTATCCAAGTAACTTGGGTACGATCTAAGGAACCACAACTGATTTAATGAGCCTTTCGCGGTTTCACCTTAATGCGGCTTGCACTGAGACATGCATGGCTTAATCTTTGAGACAAGCATATGACTACTGGCAGGATCAACCAGGGATCTCGGGTTTACTGCTACCGCGCCCCGCGACCGCCACGCGCGTGGCGGCCTGGGACGCGTGCGTCCGAGCGCCGGTCCGACGCCCCGCGGAAGGGGGCGGCGAGCCGACGCCGAGGGCGATCGCGTGGCCGGGACCGCTGTGGGTCACGGCCGCGCGACCGACCGCGGTTCAACAACAACAAAATGTGTGTGTGGTGTGGTCGGCACACGGAGTGCGACACGTTGACGAGACGGACCGGGTGACGGTCGACCGCCGGGTTCGGGTGACGGTGTGTGCACGGGTCCCCGGCGAGCGTACCGAGACCGGCTCTCGCCCGATTCGTAACGGCCCCCAGCCGAGATCGAGGGGGAAGCCGGGACGCGACGCGAAGTCCGCCGTCCCGTGGCTTCGCCCCGGCGACCGCCGGGCGCGGCGACGATGGCCGGCCGCGGCGGGAATGTTCTGGCGTCGAGTGTTCGTGACACGCGGAACGGTAACGGGAGTCGTCATCGGTGTGGATTGGCGCGCGCCGCGCAAACACCGGCTGGTGGACGCGCGGCGCCGGTTGAGTTTCGCCACTCGGATTGCGAGATGGGTCGGCGGCCGAAACGCGGACGCGTGTCACCTTCCGCCGGCTCTCACCGGACCGGCCACTCAACCGACGGTGTCCCGCGTACGTGGACGACCGTCAGTTGGCGGCGACCGGTGGGCGCCGCGAGGTGTACGCGCCGTCTTCGGCGTCGCCCGTGGCTTTGCTGTTGTGGTGTTCGTGATCGGCGGCCGGCCGTCGACTGCAACGCCGACGACCGAACCGCTCACAAATTTACAAAATCCCGGGTTTTTCCACCTTAATGGCGTAGCGTCGTTCGTGTAACAGTGGACGCGCGCCCGTGGACTACCGCAATCCGCGCCCGTATCGGATCCCCCCGCCCGAACACTAATACCCCCGCCACAATCGCATTTCGCCTAACGTTGTTACAAGTCGTCGACCACCGTACGCACGCCGCTTGGCGGCACGGCACGAAAAAAAGTGGCGGGACGCAAATCTAGCCGGCCGACCACCTACGACACCGACCACCGGGCGCGCGGATTGGGACAGTGATAATACATTTCGTCTAACCGACCACCCGTAATGGCGTAGCGTCGCTCGTGCAACAGTGGACGCGCGCCCGTCAACTACCGCAATCGGCGCGCGTATCGGTTCCCCCCACCCGAACACTAATACCCCCGCCGCAATCGCACAATCGAAAAATATTTAAAAATCGCATCACGTCCGTCGGACCTACTATTCCTGATAGTATTCGGTGCGCCCGACGAGATCACCTCTTTGGTTCGTCCACCGAACACCGACCGATAACGAGTTATTGGGTTTGGAAAAAATCGCGATCCAAAAACTCCGGTTTCGAAACCCCGTGCAACGTCGACGTCCGGGCAGCCCGCATGCGACCTACCCCGGCTCGACGGACCACCGTGGACGGTCGACTGGAAAATAAAACGTGTTCATCGTAAACGACGTTAGGACGCGCGTAACAGTGCTACGTAATTTTTTTTCACCCGACCACCCGACATGAACAAATCTTCTCCCGTCCCACCGACCGCGGTCTACCCGGGCCACCCGAGCGCATTTCGTCTAACCGACCACCCGTGACGTTGTTACAAGTCGTCGACCACCGTACGCACGCCGCTTGGCGGCACGGCACGAAAAAAAATGGCGGGACGCAAATCTAGCCGGCCGCCATGCGGTCCCGA
>NW_028301729.1:42500-50000 GCF_037042655.1 Diuraphis noxia | reverse complement strand
CCATTTATAGTTTGAGAATAGGTTGAGGTCGTTTCGGCCCCAATGTCCTCTAATCATTCGCTTTACCGTATGAGACATCCTCCGTGTTACGAGCGGGTTGTTACCGCGCCGTACAGCGCGGAGTCCCACCGGCGTCCGTACGCCCGCGAACGGGCGGGACACATCGGCGCCAGCTATCCTGAGGGAAACTTCGGATGGAACCAGCTACTAGATGGTTCGATTAGTCTTTCGCCCCTATACCCAGCTCAGACGATCGATTTGCACGTCAGAATCGCTGCGGACCTCCATCAGGGTTTCCCCTGACTTCATCCTGGCCAGGCATAGTTCACCATCTTTCGGGTACCAACGTGTGCGCTAAGGGTGCGCCCCCGGACGGCCGGAGCCGACCTGGCGGAGACGCCCCCGGACTGCGGACCAGCGCGACTTTGAACGCCGGTGGGTTCGGTCGCTAGGCCATCGTCCGCACCGTAAACGGTTCACTTTCATTGCGCCAAACGTGGTTTTTCGTGAGATCACCGTTGACTCGCGCACACGTTAGACTCCTTGGTCCGTGTTTCAAGACGGGTCGGAAAGTAGCCCGAAACTCGTCGCCGACCGACGGGACCCCGCCTGCGACGGGGCCGCGTCGACGGTTCATGCCGTCGGGCGAGCCGACCAGGAGCACCGGGGTTCGGCGCGAACGGTCACGCCGAGGCGCGACCGCCGCGACGAACCGCCACCCGGGCCCTTCGGCCGGCGCCCAACGAGTCGCGACGTCCGCTGACCGAGCGAAAGATCCGGCCGGCGGTGAGACCACCGACCGTGAATTCGCCCGGCGGGGACTCGCGGGCTCTGTCCGTTTACACCCGAACGGTTTCACGTTCTTATGAACTCTCTCTTCAAAGTTCTTTTCAACTTTCCCTCACGGTACTTGTCCACTATCGGTCTCGTGGCCGTATTTAGCCTTAGATGGAGTTTACCACCCGCTTCGGGCTGCACTCTCAAGCAACCCGACTCGAAGGCGCGGTCCGATCCCGGAACGCTGTGACGGCCTCTACTGGCCTGGCACCATCTGCGGGCCATGGCCCCGTTCAAGGGAGACTTGGACCGTCACGTGCGCCCCGGCAACGAGGCCGGCCCGTACGCCACAACTCCCATACGTGCCGCGACACAAAAGTGCGCGGCGGGATTCGGCGATGGGCTTTTCCCTGTTCGCTCGCCGCTACTGGGGGAATCACGGTTGTTTTCTTTTCCTCCGCTTATTAATATGCTTAAATCCGGCGGGTAGTCCCGCCTGATCTGAGGTCGGAACAAGTGTGTGGTACGTGTGGTGGTGGTAACTGGTGCGCGGGTCCGCGCTCCGTCCGCGCGGCGACGGTCCGCGTCCGCTTCTCGGTTGCCGGAGAGGTGGCGTCTCGAGGACGACTCTCAGCCGACCCGGCCGCGCTCTCGCGCGGCGGGCGGACGGGGACGTGCCGTTCGACGGCGCGAGAACCCGTGACTGTTTGCCGTCACAACTTGGGCGGACGACCGGGGGCAGCCGCGAGCGGTAGCCCGCGTTTTCCCCGGTCGAGCCGCCAAACTCGCGCGGGCGCGGCGTGCGGCCGACGGGCGCGCGGGCGCCGGTCCCCGTGAGGACCGGACGCGGCGCGCGCGCTCCGCCGGACGCCTGCCGTGCCGGCGCATCGGTCTGGCCGAGTATCCGGTATACGACCCTCAGACAGGCGTGGCCCGGGACCCGCGGGTCACCGAGGCCGCAATGTGCGTTCGACTGGTCGATGTTCGTATAACCTGCGGATTACACGACGACGCGCAGATAGCTGCGGTCTTCATCGATCCACGAGCCAAGTGATCCGCCGTTCGGGGTCGGGTGTTTGTTTTTTTTTTTTCGTTTACACAATCGTCTTCCGACGACGGTAACCATCTTTCGGTCGACTCTCGGTCGGGGGTCGCGGCGCGCGGGCGGTCGGCGGACGACAACCGTGCGCGGTTGTCGCGCGCGAGCGCACGCGGCCACGGGGTCGGATTAGGCGCGCGCGAGACCGGCAAGCGAGTCGCCGGCGCCGCGGGCCCGTCTCTAATGATCCTTCCGCAGGTTCACCTACGGAAACCTTGTTACGACTTTTACTTCCTCTAAACGGCCGAGTTCGGTCATCTTCCCGGTCGCGCGACGACCCAGCCCCCGAGGGGGCCGAATAACGCGCGTCCAGTCCGAAGACCTCACTGCGGTCGTTCAATCGGTAGTAGCGACGGGCGGTGTGTACAAAGGGCAGGGACGTAATCAACGCGAGCTGATGACTCGCGCTTACTGGGAATTCCTCGTTCACGTGGAAAAATTGCAAGCCACGATCCCTAAGCACGAAGGAGGTTCAGCGGGTTACCCGGAAGCCTGTCGGCCCAGGAATGTTAACACACGCTGATTCCTTCAGTGTAGCGCGCGTGCGGCCCAGAACATCTAAGGGCATCACAGACCTGTTATCGCTCAGTCTCGTGCGGCTATTTTCGTCCGCCGCCTGTCCCTCTAAGAAGAGTTTAAGCTCCTGGGAGCCGGCGGTAGCCCTAGTAACGTATCGTGATCCGCCGGCGACGGCCGCGAACGCGGCGCGCTTCACCGCGGAGCCCAGCGCACGACTGACGCACGGCGACCGGAGGTTGCCCCCCGACCCCCGCACGCCCGCCGCACGCCGGGACGCGGATGGCGCGGCCGCGCCCGACGACCGCCGTGGACGACGGGCGAACGCGTTCGGGGATACCGGGCCGAGCCGACGGGAACGCGAACGCAGACGGCCGAAACCGCCGGCGCCGCGCCCACGCCGACCCGGGTTTACCCGCCTAGTTAGCAGGACAGAGTCTCGTTCGTTATCGGAATTAACCAGACAGATCGCTCCACCAACTAAGAACGGCCATGCACCACCACCCACCGAATCAAGAAAGAGCTCTCAATCTGTCAATCTTTCCGGTGTCCGGGCCTGGTGAGGTTTCCCGTGTTGAGTCAAATTAAGCCGCAGGCTCCACTCCTGGTGGTGCCCTTCCGTCAATTCCTTTAAGTTTCAACTTTGCAATCATACTTCCCCCGGAACCGAAAAGCTTCGGTTTCCCGGAAGCTGCCCGCCGGGTCGTTAATGAAACGCCGGCGGATCGCTAGCTGGCATCGTTTACAGTTAGAACTAGGGCGGTATCTGATCGCCTTCGAACCTCTAACTTTCGTTCTTGATCATACGAGAACGTACTTGGCAAATGCTTTCGCGTCAGTTCGTCTCGAGACGATCCAAGAATTTCACCTCTAACGTCTCGGTACGAATGCCCCCGCCCGTCTCTGTTGATCATTACCTCCGGTCCCGAAAACCGGCCCGGCGGGACGCGCGGGCGACTGGCGCCCGCGGCCCGGCGGCCCGCGCACGGAAACGCCCCGGAAGGCGGTTTCGCGCGCCCGCGAAGGGCGGAGATGCGCGGGACCGAGGTCTTGTTCCATTATTCCATGCGACCAGTATTCAGGGCCTTTTGACGAGACGGCCGTGAAGCCGCCCCGCCAGATTTGAGCCTGCTTTGAGCACTCTAATTTGTTCAAAGTAAACGTGTCGGCCCGCCGACGGCACTCGGTGAAGAGCACCGCGCAGCAAGATTGGAGTAGGCGGCCGCCGTCGTCGAACCCCGACGGCCGCGCGACGCGTGGCCGCGCGGCGCGCCGGGAGCACGAGACACGTGTCCGCCTGCCGACAATACGTCCGGCCGACGTGCCGGTAACTAACACCCCGAGACGGCTGACGAGCGCGACGGCGACCGCGCCGACGGGACACGTGGTCCCGCGGCACGGCCGGCCGCGACACGCCGGACCGCCAGGGTGGTCCGGCACCGCCCAGACACAGATCCGACTACGAGCTTTTTAACCGCAACAACTTTAATATACGCTATTGGAGCTGGAATTACCGCGGCTGCTGGCACCAGACTTGCCCTCCAATTGATCCTCGTTTAAAGGTTTTAAAGTGTTCTCATTCCGATTACGGGGCCTCGGATGAGTCCCGTATCGTTATTTTTCGTCACTACCTCCCCGTTCCGGGAGTGGGTAATTTGCGCGCCTGCTGCCTTCCTTGGATGTGGTAGCCGTTTCTCAGGCTCCCTCTCCGGAATCGAACCCTGATTCCCCGTTACCCGTTACCACCACGGTAGGCATGGAACCTACCGTCGACAGTTGATAAGGCAGACATTTGAAAGATGCGTCGCCGGTACGGAGACCGTGCGATCAGCTCGAAGTTATTCAGAGTCACCAGGTCTTTGCGCGGGCCGCGATCGGGACGCGCACGAAGCGCGCCGCGACGGGCCGGTTTTGATCTAATAAAAGCGTTCCTCCCGCGCGCGACGCCCGAGAGCGCCGCGACGGTCGGAACTCTGTCGGCATGTATTAGCTCTAGAATTACCACAGTTATCCAAGTAACTTGGGTACGATCTAAGGAACCACAACTGATTTAATGAGCCTTTCGCGGTTTCACCTTAATGCGGCTTGCACTGAGACATGCATGGCTTAATCTTTGAGACAAGCATATGACTACTGGCAGGATCAACCAGGGATCTCGGGTTTACTGCTACCGCGCCCCGCGACCGCCACGCGCGTGGCGGCCTGGGACGCGTGCGTCCGAGCGCCGGTCCGACGCCCCGCGGAAGGGGGCGGCGAGCCGACGCCGAGGGCGATCGCGTGGCCGGGACCGCTGTGGGTCACGGCCGCGCGACCGACCGCGGTTCAACAACAACAAAATGTGTGTGTGGTGTGGTCGGCACACGGAGTGCGACACGTTGACGAGACGGACCGGGTGACGGTCGACCGCCGGGTTCGGGTGACGGTGTGTGCACGGGTCCCCGGCGAGCGTACCGAGACCGGCTCTCGCCCGATTCGTAACGGCCCCCAGCCGAGATCGAGGGGGAAGCCGGGACGCGACGCGAAGTCCGCCGTCCCGTGGCTTCGCCCCGGCGACCGCCGGGCGCGGCGACGATGGCCGGCCGCGGCGGGAATGTTCTGGCGTCGAGTGTTCGTGACACGCGGAACGGTAACGGGAGTCGTCATCGGTGTGGATTGGCGCGCGCCGCGCAAACACCGGCTGGTGGACGCGCGGCGCCGGTTGAGTTTCGCCACTCGGATTGCGAGATGGGTCGGCGGCCGAAACGCGGACGCGTGTCACCTTCCGCCGGCTCTCACCGGACCGGCCACTCAACCGACGGTGTCCCGCGTACGTGGACGACCGTCAGTTGGCGGCGACCGGTGGGCGCCGCGAGGTGTACGCGCCGTCTTCGGCGTCGCCCGTGGCTTTGCTGTTGTGGTGTTCGTGATCGGCGGCCGGCCGTCGACTGCAACGCCGACGACCGAACCGCTCACAAATTTACAAAATCCCGGGTTTTTCCACCTTAATGGCGTAGCGTCGTTCGTGTAACAGTGGACGCGCGCCCGTGGACTACCGCAATCCGCGCCCGTATCGGATCCCCCCGCCCGAACACTAATACCCCCGCCACAATCGCATTTCGCCTAACGTTGTTACAAGTCGTCGACCACCGTACGCACGCCGCTTGGCGGCACGGCACGAAAAAAAGTGGCGGGACGCAAATCTAGCCGGCCGACCACCTACGACACCGACCACCGGGCGCGCGGATTGGGACAGTGATAATACATTTCGTCTAACCGACCACCCGTAATGGCGTAGCGTCGCTCGTGCAACAGTGGACGCGCGCCCGTCAACTACCGCAATCGGCGCGCGTATCGGTTCCCCCCACCCGAACACTAATACCCCCGCCGCAATCGCACAATCGAAAAATATTTAAAAATCGCATCACGTCCGTCGGACCTACTATTCCTGATAGTATTCGGTGCGCCCGACGAGATCACCTCTTTGGTTCGTCCACCGAACACCGACCGATAACGAGTTATTGGGTTTGGAAAAAATCGCGATCCAAAAACTCCGGTTTCGAAACCCCGTGCAACGTCGACGTCCGGGCAGCCCGCATGCGACCTACCCCGGCTCGACGGACCACCGTGGACGGTCGACTGGAAAATAAAACGTGTTCATCGTAAACGACGTTAGGACGCGCGTAACAGTGCTACGTAATTTTTTTTCACCCGACCACCCGACATGAACAAATCTTCTCCCGTCCCACCGACCGCGGTCTACCCGGGCCACCCGAGCGCATTTCGTCTAACCGACCACCCGTGACGTTGTTACAAGTCGTCGACCACCGTACGCACGCCGCTTGGCGGCACGGCACGAAAAAAAATGGCGGGACGCAAATCTAGCCGGCCGCCATGCGGTCCCGAGTAGCAGTACCGGCCGACCGCCTACGACACCGACCACCGGGCGCGCGGATTGGGACAGTGATAATACATTTCGTCTAACCGACCACCCGTAATGGCGTAGCGTCGCTCGTGCAACAGTGGACGCGCGCCCGTCAACTACCGCAATCGGCGCGCGTATCGGTTCCCCCCACCCGAACACTAATACCCCCGCCACAATCGCACAATCGAAAAATATTTAAAAATCGCATCACGTCCGTCGGACCTACTATTCCTGATAGTATTCGGTGCGCCCGACGAGATCACCTCTTTGGTTCGTCCACCGAAAACCGACCGTTAACGAGTTATTGGGTTTGGAAAAAATCGCGATCCAAAAACTCCGGTTTCGAAACCCCGTGCAACGTCGACGTCCGGGCTGCCCGCATGCGACCTACCCCGGCTCGACGGACCACCGTGGACGGTCGACTGGAAAATAATACGTGTTCATCGTAAACGACGTTAGGACGCGCGTAACAGTGCTACGTAATTTTTTTTCACCCGACCACCCACCCGACATGAACAAATCTTCTCCCGTCCCACCGACCGCGGTCTACCCGGGCAACCCCGAGCGCATTTCGTCTAACCGACCACCCGTGACGTTGTTGCAAGTCGTCGACCACCGTACGCACCCGCGTAAATCGAACGCTGCACGCCGCGTGGCTGCACGGCACGAAAAAAAATGGCGCCGCCTGCGCGGGCGGGACGCAAGCCGCGTCCCGCTAGCCGGCCGCCAGGCGGTCCCGCGTAGCAGTGCGGCCGACCACCGGGCGCGCGCGGATTGGGACAGTGATAATACAACATGCACACTGTCCTTATTACCTTCTGGTAGATGAGGACAGTGCACTGTCCCTATCGTCCCCGATAGCGATGAGGACAGTGCACTGTCCCTATCGTCCCCGTTAGCGATGAGGACAGTGCACTAACCCCCTCGTCACCGATAGCGATGAGGACAGTACTGGTTCGAATGATATTTCACTGTCCCTTTCCTCCTCTGGTGAATGGGGACAGTGTCGTCACCGTAGCCCTGCACACTGTGCATCACGGTCGCGCGGCTGACAAGCAGCAGTCTACTCCGAAATTCCATGGAGTCGGCACGTCGAACGGTTTTGACAAAAAAAAAAAATAGCGCCCGTCGCCCGGACCTGCGGGCCAGTCGACCGCGACCGAACCACGAACCTATCCTAACCTATCCCGGTGTAGGCCGCGAGACC
>NW_028301729.1:32500-40000 GCF_037042655.1 Diuraphis noxia | reverse complement strand
AGAGCCAATCCTTATCCCGAAGTTACGGATCGGTTTTGCCGACTTCCCTTACCTACATTATTCTATGCGGCTAGAGGCTGCTCACCTCGGAGACCTGCTGCGGATATCGGTACGAACCGACGCGAAGACTCCGCGTGGCCCTCTCTCGAATTTTCAAGGTCCGCGTGGGGGTCACGGACACCGCCGCAACGAGCGGTGCTCTTCGCGCTCGCGTCCCTATCGCCCGGCTAGAGGATTCCAGGGACGTACAACGCTCACAGAGAAAAGAGAACTCTTCCCGGACCCCCCGGCGGCTTCTTCGAGTTCATTCCGGTCGCCCGGACGAGACAAAAGAGCCCCGAACACTAGGGAGCGGTTCCGCGTCGGGTTCCGGAATACGGACCGGATTCCCTCTCGCCCCATGGGCGATTCGAAAACGCCTTCGCCCGTGGTACGAGGATCTCTCCCCGGGCTTAGGATCGACTGACTCTTGGACAACGGCTGTTCACAAGAAACCCTTCTCCACGGCAGCCCCCGAGGGCCCCTCTCGAGTATTTGCTACTACCACCAAGATCTGCACCGACGGCGGCTCCAGGCGGTCTCGCGACCTGCCCTTCGACGCACACCGCCGCGCCATCCTACTCGTCGGGGCTTGCCGGGACCGGCCGCCGCGAGCGACGACCGGCCCCACTGTGCCGCCGACGGCCGAGTATAGGCACGACGCTCCAGCGCCATCCATTTTCAGAGCTAGTTGCTTCGGCAGGTGAGTTGTTACACACTCCTTAGCGGATTCCGACTTCCATGGCCACCGTCCTGCTGTCATCAGCAACCAACGCCTTTCATGGTCTCTGAATACGCGTCGATTTCGGCGCCTTAACTCGGCGTTCGGTTCATCCCGCAGCGCCAGTTCTGCTTACCAAAAATGGCCCACTAAGCGCCTAGGGTTCCGTCGCCGGCTTCGCACGCGGTTCACGCGGTGTACCAGGTAAAGCCGGCGATCTCACCCATTTATAGTTTGAGAATAGGTTGAGGTCGTTTCGGCCCCAATGTCCTCTAATCATTCGCTTTACCGTATGAGACATCCTCCGTGTTACGAGCGGGTTGTTACCGCGCCGTACAGCGCGGAGTCCCACCGGCGTCCGTACGCCCGCGAACGGGCGGGACACATCGGCGCCAGCTATCCTGAGGGAAACTTCGGATGGAACCAGCTACTAGATGGTTCGATTAGTCTTTCGCCCCTATACCCAGCTCAGACGATCGATTTGCACGTCAGAATCGCTGCGGACCTCCATCAGGGTTTCCCCTGACTTCATCCTGGCCAGGCATAGTTCACCATCTTTCGGGTACCAACGTGTGCGCTAAGGGTGCGCCCCCGGACGGCCGGAGCCGACCTGGCGGAGACGCCCCCGGACTGCGGACCAGCGCGACTTTGAACGCCGGTGGGTTCGGTCGCTAGGCCATCGTCCGCACCGTAAACGGTTCACTTTCATTGCGCCAAACGTGGTTTTTCGTGAGATCACCGTTGACTCGCGCACACGTTAGACTCCTTGGTCCGTGTTTCAAGACGGGTCGGAAAGTAGCCCGAAACTCGTCGCCGACCGACGGGACCCCGCCTGCGACGGGGCCGCGTCGACGGTTCATGCCGTCGGGCGAGCCGACCAGGAGCACCGGGGTTCGGCGCGAACGGTCACGCCGAGGCGCGACCGCCGCGACGAACCGCCACCCGGGCCCTTCGGCCGGCGCCCAACGAGTCGCGACGTCCGCTGACCGAGCGAAAGATCCGGCCGGCGGTGAGACCACCGACCGTGAATTCGCCCGGCGGGGACTCGCGGGCTCTGTCCGTTTACACCCGAACGGTTTCACGTTCTTATGAACTCTCTCTTCAAAGTTCTTTTCAACTTTCCCTCACGGTACTTGTCCACTATCGGTCTCGTGGCCGTATTTAGCCTTAGATGGAGTTTACCACCCGCTTCGGGCTGCACTCTCAAGCAACCCGACTCGAAGGCGCGGTCCGATCCCGGAACGCTGTGACGGCCTCTACTGGCCTGGCACCATCTGCGGGCCATGGCCCCGTTCAAGGGAGACTTGGACCGTCACGTGCGCCCCGGCAACGAGGCCGGCCCGTACGCCACAACTCCCATACGTGCCGCGACACAAAAGTGCGCGGCGGGATTCGGCGATGGGCTTTTCCCTGTTCGCTCGCCGCTACTGGGGGAATCACGGTTGTTTTCTTTTCCTCCGCTTATTAATATGCTTAAATCCGGCGGGTAGTCCCGCCTGATCTGAGGTCGGAACAAGTGTGTGGTACGTGTGGTGGTGGTAACTGGTGCGCGGGTCCGCGCTCCGTCCGCGCGGCGACGGTCCGCGTCCGCTTCTCGGTTGCCGGAGAGGTGGCGTCTCGAGGACGACTCTCAGCCGACCCGGCCGCGCTCTCGCGCGGCGGGCGGACGGGGACGTGCCGTTCGACGGCGCGAGAACCCGTGACTGTTTGCCGTCACAACTTGGGCGGACGACCGGGGGCAGCCGCGAGCGGTAGCCCGCGTTTTCCCCGGTCGAGCCGCCAAACTCGCGCGGGCGCGGCGTGCGGCCGACGGGCGCGCGGGCGCCGGTCCCCGTGAGGACCGGACGCGGCGCGCGCGCTCCGCCGGACGCCTGCCGTGCCGGCGCATCGGTCTGGCCGAGTATCCGGTATACGACCCTCAGACAGGCGTGGCCCGGGACCCGCGGGTCACCGAGGCCGCAATGTGCGTTCGACTGGTCGATGTTCGTATAACCTGCGGATTACACGACGACGCGCAGATAGCTGCGGTCTTCATCGATCCACGAGCCAAGTGATCCGCCGTTCGGGGTCGGGTGTTTGTTTTTTTTTTTTCGTTTACACAATCGTCT
The DNA here is from genome assembly GCF_037042655.1 of Diuraphis noxia. Classification (NCBI taxonomy): domain Eukaryota; kingdom Metazoa; phylum Arthropoda; class Insecta; order Hemiptera; family Aphididae; genus Diuraphis; species Diuraphis noxia. The sequence goes on along the minus strand of NW_028301729.1, from coordinate 37,132 downwards.
TCCGACGACGGTAACCATCTTTCGGTCGACTCTCGGTCGGGGGTCGCGGCGCGCGGGCGGTCGGCGGACGACAACCGTGCGCGGTTGTCGCGCGCGAGCGCACGCGGCCACGGGGTCGGATTAGGCGCGCGCGAGACCGGCAAGCGAGTCGCCGGCGCCGCGGGCCCGTCTCTAATGATCCTTCCGCAGGTTCACCTACGGAAACCTTGTTACGACTTTTACTTCCTCTAAACGGCCGAGTTCGGTCATCTTCCCGGTCGCGCGACGACCCAGCCCCCGAGGGGGCCGAATAACGCGCGTCCAGTCCGAAGACCTCACTGCGGTCGTTCAATCGGTAGTAGCGACGGGCGGTGTGTACAAAGGGCAGGGACGTAATCAACGCGAGCTGATGACTCGCGCTTACTGGGAATTCCTCGTTCACGTGGAAAAATTGCAAGCCACGATCCCTAAGCACGAAGGAGGTTCAGCGGGTTACCCGGAAGCCTGTCGGCCCAGGAATGTTAACACACGCTGATTCCTTCAGTGTAGCGCGCGTGCGGCCCAGAACATCTAAGGGCATCACAGACCTGTTATCGCTCAGTCTCGTGCGGCTATTTTCGTCCGCCGCCTGTCCCTCTAAGAAGAGTTTAAGCTCCTGGGAGCCGGCGGTAGCCCTAGTAACGTATCGTGATCCGCCGGCGACGGCCGCGAACGCGGCGCGCTTCACCGCGGAGCCCAGCGCACGACTGACGCACGGCGACCGGAGGTTGCCCCCCGACCCCCGCACGCCCGCCGCACGCCGGGACGCGGATGGCGCGGCCGCGCCCGACGACCGCCGTGGACGACGGGCGAACGCGTTCGGGGATACCGGGCCGAGCCGACGGGAACGCGAACGCAGACGGCCGAAACCGCCGGCGCCGCGCCCACGCCGACCCGGGTTTACCCGCCTAGTTAGCAGGACAGAGTCTCGTTCGTTATCGGAATTAACCAGACAGATCGCTCCACCAACTAAGAACGGCCATGCACCACCACCCACCGAATCAAGAAAGAGCTCTCAATCTGTCAATCTTTCCGGTGTCCGGGCCTGGTGAGGTTTCCCGTGTTGAGTCAAATTAAGCCGCAGGCTCCACTCCTGGTGGTGCCCTTCCGTCAATTCCTTTAAGTTTCAACTTTGCAATCATACTTCCCCCGGAACCGAAAAGCTTCGGTTTCCCGGAAGCTGCCCGCCGGGTCGTTAATGAAACGCCGGCGGATCGCTAGCTGGCATCGTTTACAGTTAGAACTAGGGCGGTATCTGATCGCCTTCGAACCTCTAACTTTCGTTCTTGATCATACGAGAACGTACTTGGCAAATGCTTTCGCGTCAGTTCGTCTCGAGACGATCCAAGAATTTCACCTCTAACGTCTCGGTACGAATGCCCCCGCCCGTCTCTGTTGATCATTACCTCCGGTCCCGAAAACCGGCCCGGCGGGACGCGCGGGCGACTGGCGCCCGCGGCCCGGCGGCCCGCGCACGGAAACGCCCCGGAAGGCGGTTTCGCGCGCCCGCGAAGGGCGGAGATGCGCGGGACCGAGGTCTTGTTCCATTATTCCATGCGACCAGTATTCAGGGCCTTTTGACGAGACGGCCGTGAAGCCGCCCCGCCAGATTTGAGCCTGCTTTGAGCACTCTAATTTGTTCAAAGTAAACGTGTCGGCCCGCCGACGGCACTCGGTGAAGAGCACCGCGCAGCAAGATTGGAGTAGGCGGCCGCCGTCGTCGAACCCCGACGGCCGCGCGACGCGTGGCCGCGCGGCGCGCCGGGAGCACGAGACACGTGTCCGCCTGCCGACAATACGTCCGGCCGACGTGCCGGTAACTAACACCCCGAGACGGCTGACGAGCGCGACGGCGACCGCGCCGACGGGACACGTGGTCCCGCGGCACGGCCGGCCGCGACACGCCGGACCGCCAGGGTGGTCCGGCACCGCCCAGACACAGATCCGACTACGAGCTTTTTAACCGCAACAACTTTAATATACGCTATTGGAGCTGGAATTACCGCGGCTGCTGGCACCAGACTTGCCCTCCAATTGATCCTCGTTTAAAGGTTTTAAAGTGTTCTCATTCCGATTACGGGGCCTCGGATGAGTCCCGTATCGTTATTTTTCGTCACTACCTCCCCGTTCCGGGAGTGGGTAATTTGCGCGCCTGCTGCCTTCCTTGGATGTGGTAGCCGTTTCTCAGGCTCCCTCTCCGGAATCGAACCCTGATTCCCCGTTACCCGTTACCACCACGGTAGGCATGGAACCTACCGTCGACAGTTGATAAGGCAGACATTTGAAAGATGCGTCGCCGGTACGGAGACCGTGCGATCAGCTCGAAGTTATTCAGAGTCACCAGGTCTTTGCGCGGGCCGCGATCGGGACGCGCACGAAGCGCGCCGCGACGGGCCGGTTTTGATCTAATAAAAGCGTTCCTCCCGCGCGCGACGCCCGAGAGCGCCGCGACGGTCGGAACTCTGTCGGCATGTATTAGCTCTAGAATTACCACAGTTATCCAAGTAACTTGGGTACGATCTAAGGAACCACAACTGATTTAATGAGCCTTTCGCGGTTTCACCTTAATGCGGCTTGCACTGAGACATGCATGGCTTAATCTTTGAGACAAGCATATGACTACTGGCAGGATCAACCAGGGATCTCGGGTTTACTGCTACCGCGCCCCGCGACCGCCACGCGCGTGGCGGCCTGGGACGCGTGCGTCCGAGCGCCGGTCCGACGCCCCGCGGAAGGGGGCGGCGAGCCGACGCCGAGGGCGATCGCGTGGCCGGGACCGCTGTGGGTCACGGCCGCGCGACCGACCGCGGTTCAACAACAACAAAATGTGTGTGTGGTGTGGTCGGCACACGGAGTGCGACACGTTGACGAGACGGACCGGGTGACGGTCGACCGCCGGGTTCGGGTGACGGTGTGTGCACGGGTCCCCGGCGAGCGTACCGAGACCGGCTCTCGCCCGATTCGTAACGGCCCCCAGCCGAGATCGAGGGGGAAGCCGGGACGCGACGCGAAGTCCGCCGTCCCGTGGCTTCGCCCCGGCGACCGCCGGGCGCGGCGACGATGGCCGGCCGCGGCGGGAATGTTCTGGCGTCGAGTGTTCGTGACACGCGGAACGGTAACGGGAGTCGTCATCGGTGTGGATTGGCGCGCGCCGCGCAAACACCGGCTGGTGGACGCGCGGCGCCGGTTGAGTTTCGCCACTCGGATTGCGAGATGGGTCGGCGGCCGAAACGCGGACGCGTGTCACCTTCCGCCGGCTCTCACCGGACCGGCCACTCAACCGACGGTGTCCCGCGTACGTGGACGACCGTCAGTTGGCGGCGACCGGTGGGCGCCGCGAGGTGTACGCGCCGTCTTCGGCGTCGCCCGTGGCTTTGCTGTTGTGGTGTTCGTGATCGGCGGCCGGCCGTCGACTGCAACGCCGACGACCGAACCGCTCACAAATTTACAAAATCCCGGGTTTTTCCACCTTAATGGCGTAGCGTCGTTCGTGTAACAGTGGACGCGCGCCCGTGGACTACCGCAATCCGCGCCCGTATCGGATCCCCCCGCCCGAACACTAATACCCCCGCCACAATCGCATTTCGCCTAACGTTGTTACAAGTCGTCGACCACCGTACGCACGCCGCTTGGCGGCACGGCACGAAAAAAAGTGGCGGGACGCAAATCTAGCCGGCCGACCACCTACGACACCGACCACCGGGCGCGCGGATTGGGACAGTGATAATACATTTCGTCTAACCGACCACCCGTAATGGCGTAGCGTCGCTCGTGCAACAGTGGACGCGCGCCCGTCAACTACCGCAATCGGCGCGCGTATCGGTTCCCCCCACCCGAACACTAATACCCCCGCCGCAATCGCACAATCGAAAAATATTTAAAAATCGCATCACGTCCGTCGGACCTACTATTCCTGATAGTATTCGGTGCGCCCGACGAGATCACCTCTTTGGTTCGTCCACCGAACACCGACCGATAACGAGTTATTGGGTTTGGAAAAAATCGCGATCCAAAAACTCCGGTTTCGAAACCCCGTGCAACGTCGACGTCCGGGCAGCCCGCATGCGACCTACCCCGGCTCGACGGACCACCGTGGACGGTCGACTGGAAAATAAAACGTGTTCATCGTAAACGACGTTAGGACGCGCGTAACAGTGCTACGTAATTTTTTTTCACCCGACCACCCGACATGAACAAATCTTCTCCCGTCCCACCGACCGCGGTCTACCCGGGCCACCCGAGCGCATTTCGTCTAACCGACCACCCGTGACGTTGTTACAAGTCGTCGACCACCGTACGCACGCCGCTTGGCGGCACGGCACGAAAAAAAATGGCGGGACGCAAATCTAGCCGGCCGCCATGCGGTCCCGAGTAGCAGTACCGGCCGACCGCCTACGACACCGACCACCGGGCGCGCGGATTGGGACAGTGATAATACATTTCGTCTAACCGACCACCCGTAATGGCGTAGCGTCGCTCGTGCAACAGTGGACGCGCGCCCGTCAACTACCGCAATCGGCGCGCGTATCGGTTCCCCCCACCCGAACACTAATACCCCCGCCACAATCGCACAATCGAAAAATATTTAAAAATCGCATCACGTCCGTCGGACCT
>NW_028301729.1:20000-27500 GCF_037042655.1 Diuraphis noxia | reverse complement strand
GCTCAGACGATCGATTTGCACGTCAGAATCGCTGCGGACCTCCATCAGGGTTTCCCCTGACTTCATCCTGGCCAGGCATAGTTCACCATCTTTCGGGTACCAACGTGTGCGCTAAGGGTGCGCCCCCGGACGGCCGGAGCCGACCTGGCGGAGACGCCCCCGGACTGCGGACCAGCGCGACTTTGAACGCCGGTGGGTTCGGTCGCTAGGCCATCGTCCGCACCGTAAACGGTTCACTTTCATTGCGCCAAACGTGGTTTTTCGTGAGATCACCGTTGACTCGCGCACACGTTAGACTCCTTGGTCCGTGTTTCAAGACGGGTCGGAAAGTAGCCCGAAACTCGTCGCCGACCGACGGGACCCCGCCTGCGACGGGGCCGCGTCGACGGTTCATGCCGTCGGGCGAGCCGACCAGGAGCACCGGGGTTCGGCGCGAACGGTCACGCCGAGGCGCGACCGCCGCGACGAACCGCCACCCGGGCCCTTCGGCCGGCGCCCAACGAGTCGCGACGTCCGCTGACCGAGCGAAAGATCCGGCCGGCGGTGAGACCACCGACCGTGAATTCGCCCGGCGGGGACTCGCGGGCTCTGTCCGTTTACACCCGAACGGTTTCACGTTCTTATGAACTCTCTCTTCAAAGTTCTTTTCAACTTTCCCTCACGGTACTTGTCCACTATCGGTCTCGTGGCCGTATTTAGCCTTAGATGGAGTTTACCACCCGCTTCGGGCTGCACTCTCAAGCAACCCGACTCGAAGGCGCGGTCCGATCCCGGAACGCTGTGACGGCCTCTACTGGCCTGGCACCATCTGCGGGCCATGGCCCCGTTCAAGGGAGACTTGGACCGTCACGTGCGCCCCGGCAACGAGGCCGGCCCGTACGCCACAACTCCCATACGTGCCGCGACACAAAAGTGCGCGGCGGGATTCGGCGATGGGCTTTTCCCTGTTCGCTCGCCGCTACTGGGGGAATCACGGTTGTTTTCTTTTCCTCCGCTTATTAATATGCTTAAATCCGGCGGGTAGTCCCGCCTGATCTGAGGTCGGAACAAGTGTGTGGTACGTGTGGTGGTGGTAACTGGTGCGCGGGTCCGCGCTCCGTCCGCGCGGCGACGGTCCGCGTCCGCTTCTCGGTTGCCGGAGAGGTGGCGTCTCGAGGACGACTCTCAGCCGACCCGGCCGCGCTCTCGCGCGGCGGGCGGACGGGGACGTGCCGTTCGACGGCGCGAGAACCCGTGACTGTTTGCCGTCACAACTTGGGCGGACGACCGGGGGCAGCCGCGAGCGGTAGCCCGCGTTTTCCCCGGTCGAGCCGCCAAACTCGCGCGGGCGCGGCGTGCGGCCGACGGGCGCGCGGGCGCCGGTCCCCGTGAGGACCGGACGCGGCGCGCGCGCTCCGCCGGACGCCTGCCGTGCCGGCGCATCGGTCTGGCCGAGTATCCGGTATACGACCCTCAGACAGGCGTGGCCCGGGACCCGCGGGTCACCGAGGCCGCAATGTGCGTTCGACTGGTCGATGTTCGTATAACCTGCGGATTACACGACGACGCGCAGATAGCTGCGGTCTTCATCGATCCACGAGCCAAGTGATCCGCCGTTCGGGGTCGGGTGTTTGTTTTTTTTTTTTCGTTTACACAATCGTCTTCCGACGACGGTAACCATCTTTCGGTCGACTCTCGGTCGGGGGTCGCGGCGCGCGGGCGGTCGGCGGACGACAACCGTGCGCGGTTGTCGCGCGCGAGCGCACGCGGCCACGGGGTCGGATTAGGCGCGCGCGAGACCGGCAAGCGAGTCGCCGGCGCCGCGGGCCCGTCTCTAATGATCCTTCCGCAGGTTCACCTACGGAAACCTTGTTACGACTTTTACTTCCTCTAAACGGCCGAGTTCGGTCATCTTCCCGGTCGCGCGACGACCCAGCCCCCGAGGGGGCCGAATAACGCGCGTCCAGTCCGAAGACCTCACTGCGGTCGTTCAATCGGTAGTAGCGACGGGCGGTGTGTACAAAGGGCAGGGACGTAATCAACGCGAGCTGATGACTCGCGCTTACTGGGAATTCCTCGTTCACGTGGAAAAATTGCAAGCCACGATCCCTAAGCACGAAGGAGGTTCAGCGGGTTACCCGGAAGCCTGTCGGCCCAGGAATGTTAACACACGCTGATTCCTTCAGTGTAGCGCGCGTGCGGCCCAGAACATCTAAGGGCATCACAGACCTGTTATCGCTCAGTCTCGTGCGGCTATTTTCGTCCGCCGCCTGTCCCTCTAAGAAGAGTTTAAGCTCCTGGGAGCCGGCGGTAGCCCTAGTAACGTATCGTGATCCGCCGGCGACGGCCGCGAACGCGGCGCGCTTCACCGCGGAGCCCAGCGCACGACTGACGCACGGCGACCGGAGGTTGCCCCCCGACCCCCGCACGCCCGCCGCACGCCGGGACGCGGATGGCGCGGCCGCGCCCGACGACCGCCGTGGACGACGGGCGAACGCGTTCGGGGATACCGGGCCGAGCCGACGGGAACGCGAACGCAGACGGCCGAAACCGCCGGCGCCGCGCCCACGCCGACCCGGGTTTACCCGCCTAGTTAGCAGGACAGAGTCTCGTTCGTTATCGGAATTAACCAGACAGATCGCTCCACCAACTAAGAACGGCCATGCACCACCACCCACCGAATCAAGAAAGAGCTCTCAATCTGTCAATCTTTCCGGTGTCCGGGCCTGGTGAGGTTTCCCGTGTTGAGTCAAATTAAGCCGCAGGCTCCACTCCTGGTGGTGCCCTTCCGTCAATTCCTTTAAGTTTCAACTTTGCAATCATACTTCCCCCGGAACCGAAAAGCTTCGGTTTCCCGGAAGCTGCCCGCCGGGTCGTTAATGAAACGCCGGCGGATCGCTAGCTGGCATCGTTTACAGTTAGAACTAGGGCGGTATCTGATCGCCTTCGAACCTCTAACTTTCGTTCTTGATCATACGAGAACGTACTTGGCAAATGCTTTCGCGTCAGTTCGTCTCGAGACGATCCAAGAATTTCACCTCTAACGTCTCGGTACGAATGCCCCCGCCCGTCTCTGTTGATCATTACCTCCGGTCCCGAAAACCGGCCCGGCGGCCCGCGCACGGAAACGCCCCGGAAGGCGGTTTCGCGCGCCCGCGAAGGGCGGAGATGCGCGGGACCGAGGTCTTGTTCCATTATTCCATGCGACCAGTATTCAGGGCCTTTTGACGAGACGGCCGTGAAGCCGCCCCGCCAGATTTGAGCCTGCTTTGAGCACTCTAATTTGTTCAAAGTAAACGTGTCGGCCCGCCGACGGCACTCGGTGAAGAGCACCGCGCAGCAAGATTGGAGTAGGCGGCCGCCGTCGTCGAACCCCGACGGCCGCGCGACGCGTGGCCGCGCGGCGCGCCGGGAGCACGAGACACGTGTCCGCCTGCCGACAATACGTCCGGCCGACGTGCCGGTAACTAACACCCCGAGACGGCTGACGAGCGCGACGGCGACCGCGCCGACGGGACACGTGGTCCCGCGGCACGGCCGGCCGCGACACGCCGGACCGCCAGGGTGGTCCGGCACCGCCCAGACACAGATCCGACTACGAGCTTTTTAACCGCAACAACTTTAATATACGCTATTGGAGCTGGAATTACCGCGGCTGCTGGCACCAGACTTGCCCTCCAATTGATCCTCGTTTAAAGGTTTTAAAGTGTTCTCATTCCGATTACGGGGCCTCGGATGAGTCCCGTATCGTTATTTTTCGTCACTACCTCCCCGTTCCGGGAGTGGGTAATTTGCGCGCCTGCTGCCTTCCTTGGATGTGGTAGCCGTTTCTCAGGCTCCCTCTCCGGAATCGAACCCTGATTCCCCGTTACCCGTTACCACCACGGTAGGCATGGAACCTACCGTCGACAGTTGATAAGGCAGACATTTGAAAGATGCGTCGCCGGTACGGAGACCGTGCGATCAGCTCGAAGTTATTCAGAGTCACCAGGTCTTTGCGCGGGCCGCGATCGGGACGCGCACGAAGCGCGCCGCGACGGGCCGGTTTTGATCTAATAAAAGCGTTCCTCCCGCGCGCGACGCCCGAGAGCGCCGCGACGGTCGGAACTCTGTCGGCATGTATTAGCTCTAGAATTACCACAGTTATCCAAGTAACTTGGGTACGATCTAAGGAACCACAACTGATTTAATGAGCCTTTCGCGGTTTCACCTTAATGCGGCTTGCACTGAGACATGCATGGCTTAATCTTTGAGACAAGCATATGACTACTGGCAGGATCAACCAGGGATCTCGGGTTTACTGCTACCGCGCCCCGCGACCGCCACGCGCGTGGCGGCCTGGGACGCGTGCGTCCGAGCGCCGGTCCGACGCCCCGCGGAAGGGGGCGGCGAGCCGACGCCGAGGGCGATCGCGTGGCCGGGACCGCTGTGGGTCACGGCCGCGCGACCGACCGCGGTTCAACAACAACAAAATGTGTGTGTGGTGTGGTCGGCACACGGAGTGCGACACGTTGACGAGACGGACCGGGTGACGGTCGACCGCCGGGTTCGGGTGACGGTGTGTGCACGGGTCCCCGGCGAGCGTACCGAGACCGGCTCTCGCCCGATTCGTAACGGCCCCCAGCCGAGATCGAGGGGGAAGCCGGGACGCGACGCGAAGTCCGCCGTCCCGTGGCTTCGCCCCGGCGACCGCCGGGCGCGGCGACGATGGCCGGCCGCGGCGGGAATGTTCTGGCGTCGAGTGTTCGTGACACGCGGAACGGTAACGGGAGTCGTCATCGGTGTGGATTGGCGCGCGCCGCGCAAACACCGGCTGGTGGACGCGCGGCGCCGGTTGAGTTTCGCCACTCGGATTGCGAGATGGGTCGGCGGCCGAAACGCGGACGCGTGTCACCTTCCGCCGGCTCTCACCGGACCGGCCACTCAACCGACGGTGTCCCGCGTACGTGGACGACCGTCAGTTGGCGGCGACCGGTGGGCGCCGCGAGGTGTACGCGCCGTCTTCGGCGTCGCCCGTGGCTTTGCTGTTGTGGTGTTCGTGATCGGCGGCCGGCCGTCGACTGCAACGCCGACGACCGAACCGCTCACAAATTTACAAAATCCCGGGTTTTTCCACCTTAATGGCGTAGCGTCGTTCGTGTAACAGTGGACGCGCGCCCGTGGACTACCGCAATCCGCGCCCGTATCGGATCCCCCCGCCCGAACACTAATACCCCCGCCACAATCGCATTTCGCCTAACGTTGTTACAAGTCGTCGACCACCGTACGCACGCCGCTTGGCGGCACGGCACGAAAAAAAGTGGCGGGACGCAAATCTAGCCGGCCGACCACCTACGACACCGACCACCGGGCGCGCGGATTGGGACAGTGATAATACATTTCGTCTAACCGACCACCCGTAATGGCGTAGCGTCGCTCGTGCAACAGTGGACGCGCGCCCGTCAACTACCGCAATCGGCGCGCGTATCGGTTCCCCCCACCCGAACACTAATACCCCCGCCGCAATCGCACAATCGAAAAATATTTAAAAATCGCATCACGTCCGTCGGACCTACTATTCCTGATAGTATTCGGTGCGCCCGACGAGATCACCTCTTTGGTTCGTCCACCGAACACCGACCGATAACGAGTTATTGGGTTTGGAAAAAATCGCGATCCAAAAACTCCGGTTTCGAAACCCCGTGCAACGTCGACGTCCGGGCAGCCCGCATGCGACCTACCCCGGCTCGACGGACCACCGTGGACGGTCGACTGGAAAATAAAACGTGTTCATCGTAAACGACGTTAGGACGCGCGTAACAGTGCTACGTAATTTTTTTTCACCCGACCACCCGACATGAACAAATCTTCTCCCGTCCCACCGACCGCGGTCTACCCGGGCCACCCGAGCGCATTTCGTCTAACCGACCACCCGTGACGTTGTTACAAGTCGTCGACCACCGTACGCACGCCGCTTGGCGGCACGGCACGAAAAAAAATGGCGGGACGCAAATCTAGCCGGCCGCCATGCGGTCCCGAGTAGCAGTACCGGCCGACCGCCTACGACACCGACCACCGGGCGCGCGGATTGGGACAGTGATAATACATTTCGTCTAACCGACCACCCGTAATGGCGTAGCGTCGCTCGTGCAACAGTGGACGCGCGCCCGTCAACTACCGCAATCGGCGCGCGTATCGGTTCCCCCCACCCGAACACTAATACCCCCGCCACAATCGCACAATCGAAAAATATTTAAAAATCGCATCACGTCCGTCGGACCTACTATTCCTGATAGTATTCGGTGCGCCCGACGAGATCACCTCTTTGGTTCGTCCACCGAAAACCGACCGTTAACGAGTTATTGGGTTTGGAAAAAATCGCGATCCAAAAACTCCGGTTTCGAAACCCCGTGCAACGTCGACGTCCGGGCTGCCCGCATGCGACCTACCCCGGCTCGACGGACCACCGTGGACGGTCGACTGGAAAATAATACGTGTTCATCGTAAACGACGTTAGGACGCGCGTAACAGTGCTACGTAATTTTTTTTCACCCGACCACCCACCCGACATGAACAAATCTTCTCCCGTCCCACCGACCGCGGTCTACCCGGGCAACCCCGAGCGCATTTCGTCTAACCGACCACCCGTGACGTTGTTGCAAGTCGTCGACCACCGTACGCACCCGCGTAAATCGAACGCTGCACGCCGCGTGGCTGCACGGCACGAAAAAAAATGGCGCCGCCTGCGCGGGCGGGACGCAAGCCGCGTCCCGCTAGCCGGCCGCCAGGCGGTCCCGCGTAGCAGTGCGGCCGACCACCGGGCGCGCGCGGATTGGGACAGTGATAATACAACATGCACACTGTCCTTATTACCTTCTGGTAGATGAGGACAGTGCACTGTCCCTATCGTCCCCGATAGCGATGAGGACAGTGCACTGTCCCTATCGTCCCCGTTAGCGATGAGGACAGTGCACTAACCCCCTCGTCACCGATAGCGATGAGGACAGTACTGGTTCGAATGATATTTCACTGTCCCTTTCCTCCTCTGGTGAATGGGGACAGTGTCGTCACCGTAGCCCTGCACACTGTGCATCACGGTCGCGCGGCTGACAAGCAGCAGTCTACTCCGAAATTCCATGGAGTCGGCACGTCGAACGGTTTTGACAAAAAAAAAAAATAGCGCCCGTCGCCCGGACCTGCGGGCCAGTCGACCGCGACCGAACCACGAACCTATCCTAACCTATCCCGGTGTAGGCCGCGAGACCAACCCTAGAGAGACGATCACTGAACCGGCCGACCGGCGTGCGCTCCGCCCGGCAGGGTCACCGGGCACTCCGCAGACTGGTCCCCGGGACGAGGTGAAATATTTTTGTTTTCGCCCGACAACCGCCCGGGAGGGTCACCCGGGCACTCGGACGTCACGGCCGAGGATTTTTATTTTCCGTCCGACCGCGGTCCGCCCGACACCAGTCCCACGGCCGAAAAAAAATCACCGCACAACACACATGTCGCTGCGTAGCGGTAAGGCGAAATGTTTTTAAA
>NW_028301729.1:10000-15000 GCF_037042655.1 Diuraphis noxia | reverse complement strand
GGACGACCGGGGGCAGCCGCGAGCGGTAGCCCGCGTTTTCCCCGGTCGAGCCGCCAAACTCGCGCGGGCGCGGCGTGCGGCCGACGGGCGCGCGGGCGCCGGTCCCCGTGAGGACCGGACGCGGCGCGCGCGCTCCGCCGGACGCCTGCCGTGCCGGCGCATCGGTCTGGCCGAGTATCCGGTATACGACCCTCAGACAGGCGTGGCCCGGGACCCGCGGGTCACCGAGGCCGCAATGTGCGTTCGACTGGTCGATGTTCGTATAACCTGCGGATTACACGACGACGCGCAGATAGCTGCGGTCTTCATCGATCCACGAGCCAAGTGATCCGCCGTTCGGGGTCGGGTGTTTGTTTTTTTTTTTTCGTTTACACAATCGTCTTCCGACGACGGTAACCATCTTTCGGTCGACTCTCGGTCGGGGGTCGCGGCGCGCGGGCGGTCGGCGGACGACAACCGTGCGCGGTTGTCGCGCGCGAGCGCACGCGGCCACGGGGTCGGATTAGGCGCGCGCGAGACCGGCAAGCGAGTCGCCGGCGCCGCGGGCCCGTCTCTAATGATCCTTCCGCAGGTTCACCTACGGAAACCTTGTTACGACTTTTACTTCCTCTAAACGGCCGAGTTCGGTCATCTTCCCGGTCGCGCGACGACCCAGCCCCCGAGGGGGCCGAATAACGCGCGTCCAGTCCGAAGACCTCACTGCGGTCGTTCAATCGGTAGTAGCGACGGGCGGTGTGTACAAAGGGCAGGGACGTAATCAACGCGAGCTGATGACTCGCGCTTACTGGGAATTCCTCGTTCACGTGGAAAAATTGCAAGCCACGATCCCTAAGCACGAAGGAGGTTCAGCGGGTTACCCGGAAGCCTGTCGGCCCAGGAATGTTAACACACGCTGATTCCTTCAGTGTAGCGCGCGTGCGGCCCAGAACATCTAAGGGCATCACAGACCTGTTATCGCTCAGTCTCGTGCGGCTATTTTCGTCCGCCGCCTGTCCCTCTAAGAAGAGTTTAAGCTCCTGGGAGCCGGCGGTAGCCCTAGTAACGTATCGTGATCCGCCGGCGACGGCCGCGAACGCGGCGCGCTTCACCGCGGAGCCCAGCGCACGACTGACGCACGGCGACCGGAGGTTGCCCCCCGACCCCCGCACGCCCGCCGCACGCCGGGACGCGGATGGCGCGGCCGCGCCCGACGACCGCCGTGGACGACGGGCGAACGCGTTCGGGGATACCGGGCCGAGCCGACGGGAACGCGAACGCAGACGGCCGAAACCGCCGGCGCCGCGCCCACGCCGACCCGGGTTTACCCGCCTAGTTAGCAGGACAGAGTCTCGTTCGTTATCGGAATTAACCAGACAGATCGCTCCACCAACTAAGAACGGCCATGCACCACCACCCACCGAATCAAGAAAGAGCTCTCAATCTGTCAATCTTTCCGGTGTCCGGGCCTGGTGAGGTTTCCCGTGTTGAGTCAAATTAAGCCGCAGGCTCCACTCCTGGTGGTGCCCTTCCGTCAATTCCTTTAAGTTTCAACTTTGCAATCATACTTCCCCCGGAACCGAAAAGCTTCGGTTTCCCGGAAGCTGCCCGCCGGGTCGTTAATGAAACGCCGGCGGATCGCTAGCTGGCATCGTTTACAGTTAGAACTAGGGCGGTATCTGATCGCCTTCGAACCTCTAACTTTCGTTCTTGATCATACGAGAACGTACTTGGCAAATGCTTTCGCGTCAGTTCGTCTCGAGACGATCCAAGAATTTCACCTCTAACGTCTCGGTACGAATGCCCCCGCCCGTCTCTGTTGATCATTACCTCCGGTCCCGAAAACCGGCCCGGCGGGACGCGCGGGCGACTGGCGCCCGCGGCCCGGCGGCCCGCGCACGGAAACGCCCCGGAAGGCGGTTTCGCGCGCCCGCGAAGGGCGGAGATGCGCGGGACCGAGGTCTTGTTCCATTATTCCATGCGACCAGTATTCAGGGCCTTTTGACGAGACGGCCGTGAAGCCGCCCCGCCAGATTTGAGCCTGCTTTGAGCACTCTAATTTGTTCAAAGTAAACGTGTCGGCCCGCCGACGGCACTCGGTGAAGAGCACCGCGCAGCAAGATTGGAGTAGGCGGCCGCCGTCGTCGAACCCCGACGGCCGCGCGACGCGTGGCCGCGCGGCGCGCCGGGAGCACGAGACACGTGTCCGCCTGCCGACAATACGTCCGGCCGACGTGCCGGTAACTAACACCCCGAGACGGCTGACGAGCGCGACGGCGACCGCGCCGACGGGACACGTGGTCCCGCGGCACGGCCGGCCGCGACACGCCGGACCGCCAGGGTGGTCCGGCACCGCCCAGACACAGATCCGACTACGAGCTTTTTAACCGCAACAACTTTAATATACGCTATTGGAGCTGGAATTACCGCGGCTGCTGGCACCAGACTTGCCCTCCAATTGATCCTCGTTTAAAGGTTTTAAAGTGTTCTCATTCCGATTACGGGGCCTCGGATGAGTCCCGTATCGTTATTTTTCGTCACTACCTCCCCGTTCCGGGAGTGGGTAATTTGCGCGCCTGCTGCCTTCCTTGGATGTGGTAGCCGTTTCTCAGGCTCCCTCTCCGGAATCGAACCCTGATTCCCCGTTACCCGTTACCACCACGGTAGGCATGGAACCTACCGTCGACAGTTGATAAGGCAGACATTTGAAAGATGCGTCGCCGGTACGGAGACCGTGCGATCAGCTCGAAGTTATTCAGAGTCACCAGGTCTTTGCGCGGGCCGCGATCGGGACGCGCACGAAGCGCGCCGCGACGGGCCGGTTTTGATCTAATAAAAGCGTTCCTCCCGCGCGCGACGCCCGAGAGCGCCGCGACGGTCGGAACTCTGTCGGCATGTATTAGCTCTAGAATTACCACAGTTATCCAAGTAACTTGGGTACGATCTAAGGAACCACAACTGATTTAATGAGCCTTTCGCGGTTTCACCTTAATGCGGCTTGCACTGAGACATGCATGGCTTAATCTTTGAGACAAGCATATGACTACTGGCAGGATCAACCAGGGATCTCGGGTTTACTGCTACCGCGCCCCGCGACCGCCACGCGCGTGGCGGCCTGGGACGCGTGCGTCCGAGCGCCGGTCCGACGCCCCGCGGAAGGGGGCGGCGAGCCGACGCCGAGGGCGATCGCGTGGCCGGGACCGCTGTGGGTCACGGCCGCGCGACCGACCGCGGTTCAACAACAACAAAATGTGTGTGTGGTGTGGTCGGCACACGGAGTGCGACACGTTGACGAGACGGACCGGGTGACGGTCGACCGCCGGGTTCGGGTGACGGTGTGTGCACGGGTCCCCGGCGAGCGTACCGAGACCGGCTCTCGCCCGATTCGTAACGGCCCCCAGCCGAGATCGAGGGGGAAGCCGGGACGCGACGCGAAGTCCGCCGTCCCGTGGCTTCGCCCCGGCGACCGCCGGGCGCGGCGACGATGGCCGGCCGCGGCGGGAATGTTCTGGCGTCGAGTGTTCGTGACACGCGGAACGGTAACGGGAGTCGTCATCGGTGTGGATTGGCGCGCGCCGCGCAAACACCGGCTGGTGGACGCGCGGCGCCGGTTGAGTTTCGCCACTCGGATTGCGAGATGGGTCGGCGGCCGAAACGCGGACGCGTGTCACCTTCCGCCGGCTCTCACCGGACCGGCCACTCAACCGACGGTGTCCCGCGTACGTGGACGACCGTCAGTTGGCGGCGACCGGTGGGCGCCGCGAGGTGTACGCGCCGTCTTCGGCGTCGCCCGTGGCTTTGCTGTTGTGGTGTTCGTGATCGGCGGCCGGCCGTCGACTGCAACGCCGACGACCGAACCGCTCACAAATTTACAAAATCCCGGGTTTTTCCACCTTAATGGCGTAGCGTCGTTCGTGTAACAGTGGACGCGCGCCCGTGGACTACCGCAATCCGCGCCCGTATCGGATCCCCCCGCCCGAACACTAATACCCCCGCCACAATCGCATTTCGCCTAACGTTGTTACAAGTCGTCGACCACCGTACGCACGCCGCTTGGCGGCACGGCACGAAAAAAAGTGGCGGGACGCAAATCTAGCCGGCCGACCACCTACGACACCGACCACCGGGCGCGCGGATTGGGACAGTGATAATACATTTCGTCTAACCGACCACCCGTAATGGCGTAGCGTCGCTCGTGCAACAGTGGACGCGCGCCCGTCAACTACCGCAATCGGCGCGCGTATCGGTTCCCCCCACCCGAACACTAATACCCCCGCCGCAATCGCACAATCGAAAAATATTTAAAAATCGCATCACGTCCGTCGGACCTACTATTCCTGATAGTATTCGGTGCGCCCGACGAGATCACCTCTTTGGTTCGTCCACCGAACACCGACCGATAACGAGTTATTGGGTTTGGAAAAAATCGCGATCCAAAAACTCCGGTTTCGAAACCCCGTGCAACGTCGACGTCCGGGCAGCCCGCATGCGACCTACCCCGGCTCGACGGACCACCGTGGACGGTCGACTGGAAAATAAAACGTGTTCATCGTAAACGACGTTAGGACGCGCGTAACAGTGCTACGTAATTTTTTTTCACCCGACCACCCGACATGAACAAATCTTCTCCCGTCCCACCGACCGCGGTCTACCCGGGCCACCCGAGCGCATTTCGTCTAACCGACCACCCGTGACGTTGTTACAAGTCGTCGACCACCGTACGCACGCCGCTTGGCGGCACGGCACGAAAAAAAATGGCGGGACGCAAATCTAGCCGGCCGCCATGCGGTCCCGAGTAGCAGTACCGGCCGACCGCCTACGACACCGACCACCGGGCGCGCGGATTGGGACAGTGATAATACATTTCGTCTAACCGACCACCCGTAATGGCGTAGCGTCGCTCGTGCAACAGTGGACGCGCGCCCGTCAACTACCGCAATCGGCGCGCGTATCGGTTCCCCCCACCCGAACACTAATACCCCCGCCACAATCGCACAATCGAAAAATATTTAAAAATCGCATCA
>NW_028301729.1:0-5000 GCF_037042655.1 Diuraphis noxia | reverse complement strand
CGCCCCTATACCCAGCTCAGACGATCGATTTGCACGTCAGAATCGCTGCGGACCTCCATCAGGGTTTCCCCTGACTTCATCCTGGCCAGGCATAGTTCACCATCTTTCGGGTACCAACGTGTGCGCTAAGGGTGCGCCCCCGGACGGCCGGAGCCGACCTGGCGGAGACGCCCCCGGACTGCGGACCAGCGCGACTTTGAACGCCGGTGGGTTCGGTCGCTAGGCCATCGTCCGCACCGTAAACGGTTCACTTTCATTGCGCCAAACGTGGTTTTTCGTGAGATCACCGTTGACTCGCGCACACGTTAGACTCCTTGGTCCGTGTTTCAAGACGGGTCGGAAAGTAGCCCGAAACTCGTCGCCGACCGACGGGACCCCGCCTGCGACGGGGCCGCGTCGACGGTTCATGCCGTCGGGCGAGCCGACCAGGAGCACCGGGGTTCGGCGCGAACGGTCACGCCGAGGCGCGACCGCCGCGACGAACCGCCACCCGGGCCCTTCGGCCGGCGCCCAACGAGTCGCGACGTCCGCTGACCGAGCGAAAGATCCGGCCGGCGGTGAGACCACCGACCGTGAATTCGCCCGGCGGGGACTCGCGGGCTCTGTCCGTTTACACCCGAACGGTTTCACGTTCTTATGAACTCTCTCTTCAAAGTTCTTTTCAACTTTCCCTCACGGTACTTGTCCACTATCGGTCTCGTGGCCGTATTTAGCCTTAGATGGAGTTTACCACCCGCTTCGGGCTGCACTCTCAAGCAACCCGACTCGAAGGCGCGGTCCGATCCCGGAACGCTGTGACGGCCTCTACTGGCCTGGCACCATCTGCGGGCCATGGCCCCGTTCAAGGGAGACTTGGACCGTCACGTGCGCCCCGGCAACGAGGCCGGCCCGTACGCCACAACTCCCATACGTGCCGCGACACAAAAGTGCGCGGCGGGATTCGGCGATGGGCTTTTCCCTGTTCGCTCGCCGCTACTGGGGGAATCACGGTTGTTTTCTTTTCCTCCGCTTATTAATATGCTTAAATCCGGCGGGTAGTCCCGCCTGATCTGAGGTCGGAACAAGTGTGTGGTACGTGTGGTGGTGGTAACTGGTGCGCGGGTCCGCGCTCCGTCCGCGCGGCGACGGTCCGCGTCCGCTTCTCGGTTGCCGGAGAGGTGGCGTCTCGAGGACGACTCTCAGCCGACCCGGCCGCGCTCTCGCGCGGCGGGCGGACGGGGACGTGCCGTTCGACGGCGCGAGAACCCGTGACTGTTTGCCGTCACAACTTGGGCGGACGACCGGGGGCAGCCGCGAGCGGTAGCCCGCGTTTTCCCCGGTCGAGCCGCCAAACTCGCGCGGGCGCGGCGTGCGGCCGACGGGCGCGCGGGCGCCGGTCCCCGTGAGGACCGGACGCGGCGCGCGCGCTCCGCCGGACGCCTGCCGTGCCGGCGCATCGGTCTGGCCGAGTATCCGGTATACGACCCTCAGACAGGCGTGGCCCGGGACCCGCGGGTCACCGAGGCCGCAATGTGCGTTCGACTGGTCGATGTTCGTATAACCTGCGGATTACACGACGACGCGCAGATAGCTGCGGTCTTCATCGATCCACGAGCCAAGTGATCCGCCGTTCGGGGTCGGGTGTTTGTTTTTTTTTTTTCGTTTACACAATCGTCTTCCGACGACGGTAACCATCTTTCGGTCGACTCTCGGTCGGGGGTCGCGGCGCGCGGGCGGTCGGCGGACGACAACCGTGCGCGGTTGTCGCGCGCGAGCGCACGCGGCCACGGGGTCGGATTAGGCGCGCGCGAGACCGGCAAGCGAGTCGCCGGCGCCGCGGGCCCGTCTCTAATGATCCTTCCGCAGGTTCACCTACGGAAACCTTGTTACGACTTTTACTTCCTCTAAACGGCCGAGTTCGGTCATCTTCCCGGTCGCGCGACGACCCAGCCCCCGAGGGGGCCGAATAACGCGCGTCCAGTCCGAAGACCTCACTGCGGTCGTTCAATCGGTAGTAGCGACGGGCGGTGTGTACAAAGGGCAGGGACGTAATCAACGCGAGCTGATGACTCGCGCTTACTGGGAATTCCTCGTTCACGTGGAAAAATTGCAAGCCACGATCCCTAAGCACGAAGGAGGTTCAGCGGGTTACCCGGAAGCCTGTCGGCCCAGGAATGTTAACACACGCTGATTCCTTCAGTGTAGCGCGCGTGCGGCCCAGAACATCTAAGGGCATCACAGACCTGTTATCGCTCAGTCTCGTGCGGCTATTTTCGTCCGCCGCCTGTCCCTCTAAGAAGAGTTTAAGCTCCTGGGAGCCGGCGGTAGCCCTAGTAACGTATCGTGATCCGCCGGCGACGGCCGCGAACGCGGCGCGCTTCACCGCGGAGCCCAGCGCACGACTGACGCACGGCGACCGGAGGTTGCCCCCCGACCCCCGCACGCCCGCCGCACGCCGGGACGCGGATGGCGCGGCCGCGCCCGACGACCGCCGTGGACGACGGGCGAACGCGTTCGGGGATACCGGGCCGAGCCGACGGGAACGCGAACGCAGACGGCCGAAACCGCCGGCGCCGCGCCCACGCCGACCCGGGTTTACCCGCCTAGTTAGCAGGACAGAGTCTCGTTCGTTATCGGAATTAACCAGACAGATCGCTCCACCAACTAAGAACGGCCATGCACCACCACCCACCGAATCAAGAAAGAGCTCTCAATCTGTCAATCTTTCCGGTGTCCGGGCCTGGTGAGGTTTCCCGTGTTGAGTCAAATTAAGCCGCAGGCTCCACTCCTGGTGGTGCCCTTCCGTCAATTCCTTTAAGTTTCAACTTTGCAATCATACTTCCCCCGGAACCGAAAAGCTTCGGTTTCCCGGAAGCTGCCCGCCGGGTCGTTAATGAAACGCCGGCGGATCGCTAGCTGGCATCGTTTACAGTTAGAACTAGGGCGGTATCTGATCGCCTTCGAACCTCTAACTTTCGTTCTTGATCATACGAGAACGTACTTGGCAAATGCTTTCGCGTCAGTTCGTCTCGAGACGATCCAAGAATTTCACCTCTAACGTCTCGGTACGAATGCCCCCGCCCGTCTCTGTTGATCATTACCTCCGGTCCCGAAAACCGGCCCGGCGGGACGCGCGGGCGACTGGCGCCCGCGGCCCGGCGGCCCGCGCACGGAAACGCCCCGGAAGGCGGTTTCGCGCGCCCGCGAAGGGCGGAGATGCGCGGGACCGAGGTCTTGTTCCATTATTCCATGCGACCAGTATTCAGGGCCTTTTGACGAGACGGCCGTGAAGCCGCCCCGCCAGATTTGAGCCTGCTTTGAGCACTCTAATTTGTTCAAAGTAAACGTGTCGGCCCGCCGACGGCACTCGGTGAAGAGCACCGCGCAGCAAGATTGGAGTAGGCGGCCGCCGTCGTCGAACCCCGACGGCCGCGCGACGCGTGGCCGCGCGGCGCGCCGGGAGCACGAGACACGTGTCCGCCTGCCGACAATACGTCCGGCCGACGTGCCGGTAACTAACACCCCGAGACGGCTGACGAGCGCGACGGCGACCGCGCCGACGGGACACGTGGTCCCGCGGCACGGCCGGCCGCGACACGCCGGACCGCCAGGGTGGTCCGGCACCGCCCAGACACAGATCCGACTACGAGCTTTTTAACCGCAACAACTTTAATATACGCTATTGGAGCTGGAATTACCGCGGCTGCTGGCACCAGACTTGCCCTCCAATTGATCCTCGTTTAAAGGTTTTAAAGTGTTCTCATTCCGATTACGGGGCCTCGGATGAGTCCCGTATCGTTATTTTTCGTCACTACCTCCCCGTTCCGGGAGTGGGTAATTTGCGCGCCTGCTGCCTTCCTTGGATGTGGTAGCCGTTTCTCAGGCTCCCTCTCCGGAATCGAACCCTGATTCCCCGTTACCCGTTACCACCACGGTAGGCATGGAACCTACCGTCGACAGTTGATAAGGCAGACATTTGAAAGATGCGTCGCCGGTACGGAGACCGTGCGATCAGCTCGAAGTTATTCAGAGTCACCAGGTCTTTGCGCGGGCCGCGATCGGGACGCGCACGAAGCGCGCCGCGACGGGCCGGTTTTGATCTAATAAAAGCGTTCCTCCCGCGCGCGACGCCCGAGAGCGCCGCGACGGTCGGAACTCTGTCGGCATGTATTAGCTCTAGAATTACCACAGTTATCCAAGTAACTTGGGTACGATCTAAGGAACCACAACTGATTTAATGAGCCTTTCGCGGTTTCACCTTAATGCGGCTTGCACTGAGACATGCATGGCTTAATCTTTGAGACAAGCATATGACTACTGGCAGGATCAACCAGGGATCTCGGGTTTACTGCTACCGCGCCCCGCGACCGCCACGCGCGTGGCGGCCTGGGACGCGTGCGTCCGAGCGCCGGTCCGACGCCCCGCGGAAGGGGGCGGCGAGCCGACGCCGAGGGCGATCGCGTGGCCGGGACCGCTGTGGGTCACGGCCGCGCGACCGACCGCGGTTCAACAACAACAAAATGTGTGTGTGGTGTGGTCGGCACACGGAGTGCGACACGTTGACGAGACGGACCGGGTGACGGTCGACCGCCGGGTTCGGGTGACGGTGTGTGCACGGGTCCCCGGCGAGCGTACCGAGACCGGCTCTCGCCCGATTCGTAACGGCCCCCAGCCGAGATCGAGGGGGAAGCCGGGACGCGACGCGAAGTCCGCCGTCCCGTGGCTTCGCCCCGGCGACCGCCGGGCGCGGCGACGATGGCCGGCCGCGGCGGGAATGTTCTGGCGTCGAGTGTTCGTGACACGCGGAACGGTAACGGGAGTCGTCATCGGTGTGGATTGGCGCGCGCCGCGCAAACACCGGCTGGTGGACGCGCGGCGCCGGTTGAGTTTCGCCACTCGGATTGCGAGATGGGTCGGCGGCCGAAACGCGGACGCGTGTCACCTTCCGCCGGCTCTCACCGGACCGGCCACTCAACCGACGGTGTCCCGCGTACGTGGACGACCGTCAGTTGGCGGCGACC